>NW_024582577.1:33867-207150 GCF_018398535.1 Haplochromis burtoni
CTATCTATCTATCTATCTATCTATCTATCTATCTATCTATCTATCTATCTATCTATCTATCTATCTATCTATCTATCTATCTATCTATCTATCCGTAGCCTCCAGTAGAGGATCCATGTGGACAGTCTCTACTGTAGGAGGTTTTAAAATAGCTTCAATTACCTCCTCCACTACTGTAACAGAAGACAACATTCAGTACTGACATGGACATTGGTTTCTGGGTCATGAGAGAAAAGCAGAGGTGTTACAGCCCAAGCCCTGCTGTGATTTTCCCCTAGCAAGTGTGCCTTGTTCTCGCTCCAGCCTCAGGTGCACCCTTCCCTGCCGCTGAGTCTACTCAGCAATTAGGCCAGAGAGAGGCGAGCTCCAAAGCTCCAGTGCCAGAGAGCCTGGTGTGTCGCGGCTGCTTACTCCTGCTCTCTGGAGAGGAGGTTGTTGTTGGTGGTTTACCTATTTAACTTACTCTTTTATTTTGTGACCAACTTATGTTTTCTTTCTTTTGATGATGATGGCAGCTTGACTGTCATTATTATGTAAAAGCTTTACTTTACTGGTTAATGGAATGGTAATTATATAGTGCTTTTGAGCACTCTTTTGACTCCAAGCCTTTATACACTCATTCACACCTTTTTGTAAGCCTACGTGCTTTTAATCTAACATTTGCCCATTTACACTACAGTGACTACACTGTAAGTCAGAGTTCAGTATCTTGCCCAAGGGATATTTTTACATGCAAACTAACCTTTTGATTTTTAGATGACCCCCATTACCTCCTGATTAACAGGCATCCAAATCTTGCCTCTTTGTCTTCTTTTTTTTCAACAAGGACATTTTTTGTTACCTCCCTGCATCCCCTGGACTTTTAGGGGAATGTAACAAGAGGTCATTTCCGCAGGGAGGTGGACGACATGTTCTGTGGACATCAGCGTGACTAATGAGATAAACTGGGAATCCACCGTTCCAGGATAGCATTATTTTAAAACCGCCTTCTTCTTCCCACCGAGCCTCGGCTTTTTCTCTCAGGATCATATTCAATTACTGTGCATTTCAGACGGAGGAGAACAAAAACATGCTGTGGATCAGGCAGGCTTGTAGAAATACAGCATCATGGCCTGTGAAAGCACCAAACTTCAATAAGGATTTGTTGATATAACCAACAGCACTTTTCTTAGACCATTATAAATCATATATACTTTTTTAAAAATCCTGTGGTTTTGAGCTTTAAACGGGCTGCCTACACTGAAAGCAGACCAAAAGTAGAGGTACAGGTGTCAAAGCAACAGTATTGGCTTTTCTAGTTGAATGTTCTGCAGTGCAGAGGAATGAATCTTTGAAAAGCCTTGAGAAAATCTGGGAAGCTCTATCATTCAATTATCACCTTTAGTGCAGAAAGATTGTGCTTCCTATAATCTCAGAACTAAAGGGTGCGTATCAGTTAGCTTCAGTGAGAGATGGTGTTGTCACACAGTGGACTCATTGTCCTGAAAGTCTGTCCTGCAAGGCACACAGGGCTCCTTTGTGAAGTGCAGATATTAATCTGCGTAGGCAGAAATCTGGAGGAGTCTGACTAAGCTCACATACAACCACACACATCAGTGCGCACATAGACAGACACAGACTAAGCCATATGCATATTCATTATGTAACAGGAAAAAAGGATGCTGTGTCCACTCCTGTGCAGCTTGCCCATCATAAAGATTTCATTCTTCTTTGAACAGATTCAAACTGCAAGCCTGCTGTCACCACTGTAGACATTAAGTGTCATTGCCAGATGTCATTGCAATGCTCTAACCAGGTTTCATCATCGCCAAGTACAAAGCGGGCATAGTTCCTCTCATAGTCTAGTGTTTTTTCCTGCCAGTCCAGTGACGGCATTTTGTTTCTACCTCGTTTGCATAACTCACATTGTAAGAAACTACATTCTGTGACCACAAGTTGACAGAGTCTAAACCCCACAAATGAATGAATGACATCTAAGTGCAACGAACATTTTCCAGTCAAAATAGCTTGAACAGTTTTGAGAGGCTCAAAATCGACATTATTAACACATGAAAATTGTCTCATGGTGGAGTCTAAGTGCGTATATCTTCAAACACCTTTTTTATAACATTTACTTTAGGGAATAAATAAAGAAATAAAATAAGAATCAAACATCTGAACATCACAAAATGTGGGATCCTATTTGAGACACCTTTAAACAGTGTAAGACGTAAATAATTTGTTTTGAGCCTTAAAGTGTTTTAGCCTAAAAGAAAACTAATTCTCAAGTTGAAAATGAAATGTTATTTAAAAATACATATTAGATATCTGCTGCCATCTAGGGTTGTAAAAAGATTACAGCACTGAAATAAAACCTGAGAAAATCCTGAGCATGTAATTTGGTCTTTCTGACATTTGGGGGCAGTATACCTCTTCTGTAAATCTGCCTCAACAGATTCTGTTGCTTACTGTATAATTCATGTGTGGACACTGTACAAAAGCAATTAAGAATGAATGATAACTAATGTTGATTACTTTTGTAAAGAGGTGCAATTTGGGAAAAAAAGGAGTGGATAATAGATTTCCATTCTGCACCCATTGTTTCTGGCTGCAAACCTAACTAACTATGACCCAACCCTCCAGCTGGATGGGAGGTTTGCCTCGCAGACAAAAACAACTGCAGTGATATGTACTGAATCTGATATGGTTCATGTTTGATTGATTGTTTTTCTTTTTTGTTTCCTATGTTGGTTTCCAGCAAATTCTCTCCCTTGGTTATTCTATAAAAAAAAAAAAAGAAGTCTCACCTACAGAGCTCAGCAAATTGCATACATTTTTTCTTTTTGTTTTTTCATATTTCCCCCTGTTTTTCCACAAATTTCTTTGTTTCTGGACACTGTGAAGATATATTTAATTAAATCCGAATTGGAACCAGCGGTAGACTAGATCGCATGCATCAGTGTATCATGGGGTGTGCAATACCAAATAAAAGTAGTACTCTTATCCCGATCTTTAGGTTGTTCTCATGCTTTTGGCTCATGTCTTCGTATGCGCCCCCACGCCCTCTTGTTTTTATTCTAAAAGCAGTCCAAATTGGTGGAAACAATTCCACAAAACCTTGACTATTTGTGTTAAACGTCACCATTTAATGACATCTGACAAGTGAATCCGAACATGAAAATTCACTGACCATATGTGACATGCTAAATGGTTTTCTTTCCCATCACCTTCAAAACACGCGCGCATGCACGGTTACTATGCCTCATTGCTACACCACAATAACAGACAAATTATTGTAACAGAACCCAGAAATACACCAAAATTGCAATCTGATAATGACGGGAAATGAGTTCAACACAGATGTTCCAACTGAACAGGTGGCAAATAGCTGTATAGTGTTATAAATCCATCAAAAATGCAAGCAAACAGCCTCCTCCCCAAATGCTCTAGTCGTTACTTATACAAACTTATTAACAATCAGAGTAACAGTGTAATTTTGAGACTCACACTGCAGACAACCCAAACATGCTGTAAACCGAGCTTAGCATGCGCCAGCTCCTATAATGTGCAGTGACAGTTTGCATCAGATCTTGGGTCTTTCAGGAAGCCTGTCACTTTGGATTTCACTCAAAATGTATGACAAGCCTCTAACATACTCAAACCCCATTTCAAACCCTTGGATAGAACACTGCTCTCTGTCATCAAACTGCCTTCAACATTCTCTCTGCAATACTGAAAATGAAAAAAAAAATGCTGAATTAAAAAAGATGAGATGCACAAAATGCGTCTTTATTGAAAAAAAAGACGATCGTTTGCATTTTTTAGTGGTACATCTGGATCTAAAAGCAGCTGTTGGACTGAATGCACACACAAGCACACTGCATTTTAGTGCTATACATTAAATGCAATGTGTTATCTTCACTTGTGTGTTGTTTCATATTTTGGGCATACTGCTGTTATTAGGCACCACAAATAGATCTACGTTTGTGTGTGTCTGCCCATGTAGTCTTAGTTTAACATCCCCCCACCCCTTTCTTCCCATTGTGCAGTGTTTATGTGACCAGTGTTATGGCCTTGACAAGGCACTTGAGTCCAGCCGGGCTATTATCCTGCAAGCCAACCTGGAAGTTAACTCTGCCATGGTTCGTTGGCTCCAGCTCCTACTATAACTTCAGTGGGGTTTTGAATGTGCCTTTAGATTGATGCCAAAATAAGGTGTGGGCTAAACACAGTCAGGCACTGACTAAAAGAGAACTAAGTTCAAATTCAACACAGCGCTGAAAAGCAATTGCACAACGTTAGGAAATCTATTTGGAAAACTGACACGTGGAGGTATAGAACACAAAATCAGTGAAAAGGAAAGAATGTAATCTGCATGAGAGCCAGGATTTAAAAAACAGTGCTTTGTAACAGAAACAGAAAGGTTTCCGTAGAGTCCCCTTCAAAATCTACTGTTGTTACACAGACATTACCACCAAATTTTAAGTAGTAACTTAATTGGGGGATAGTTGAAAAACATCCCTATTTACTATCATCAAAAGAAGGGGCGATATGAAGATTAGTCTGACTTTAATGGCTACAGCCACTTACCATTTACCTCAGCTAATAGGCTCAAATCAGTGGGAAACAGCTAGTCTTATTCTGTCTAATTGTTTTTACCTGAGCCTGGGCAAACCCTTTCTCAACCCATACCGAGATAAAGTGTTTAGCTGATTAGTCGATTGGCAGAAAACATTTTGAGGGAAAATCTGGTAATTAATAAACATTTCAAAATTGTCCAAAACTAAATTAATTGTTTATGTTAAAAAAAACAAATGTGTTCAAATGGGAATACAGTATGAAATCATATGTTATACGTATTTAAAAAATAATGAAGAAATCACATAAAAACAAGAAATAAACCCACTAAAAATAGTCAAGACAAGACAAAGGATGGAAAGACAATTATACTTCAGTTTCTCTGATTAAAATGTGGATTTTATACAATTCAATAAACCCAAATGAAATGGAAATCAGGAGCTTTAGGGACTGCTGTGTGTCACCTGGGCAATTGCTCTGTGGGTGTTGTTCCAGCAAACCAAGAAGTAAGATAAGGTAAAAGAAACAACAACAAAACAACAACAACAAAAAAACAAAAAAAAACCCGCAAAAAGACGACTGGATGTATGAGGATGGAACTAGTCTCAGTAAGGCTATCAGCTTCTGATAAAAAAAATTTTAAAGCGATGTCAGCAAATCGTATAGTATATACATCATGTGATGTTAGGAGCTCAGTATGCAGTCTAATTACAACACATTTTGCCAAGGTCTTTGATGCTCTAGATCACACAGTGGCAGTACAATGCCTCCTCGATCTTGAAGTGAAAGCAGGCCTAATTTCATGGATCTGCAGCATTATAACAGACCACTGTCAGAAAGTACGCTACCAGGGACACCTCTCCAGTTGGAAATACCCCATATCTGAAGATAATTGTACTAGGGCCCATCATCTTTTTGCAACGATTAACAGAATGGAAGTGACCACTGGAAAAATGTGGATGATATTATTCTGGCAGGCAGTTATCCCATACTCTGCAACAGACCCTGCAAGGCCTGGACATGGAAGAACACAGAATGAAGCTCAGCCTAAAGGATTATAAACAGCTCTGTTGACTCTTTCTATTGAAAGATCCTGGGAGTCCCAAACAGTTTATATTGACCTCAGCCAACACGAAGCTTTCTGCTTTGCCTCTACTGGAGAGTTTTCATCTTCACAGGCGATGTGTGTCCAGCGCTGGAGCATGCAGCACCTGTCTGGAAACAAGCTACACGGCAGGAACACACACTGATATGGGCATGTAAAATCATTCTCAGCCAGAGGTATTCAGGATACTCAGAAGCTCTTCGCACTTTCTGATTGTGTATTTCAGTAAGATACAGACCCGGCTGTGTCTTGGCTTTACCAGAAAGCTCCATAAAGTTCAACTTCAGACGAAGTGACTGCAACAAGGTACTGAACTGAGAAATACAAGAGATCATCAGTCTCCTGCAGTGTGCAGACTTCTAAATGAGAAGTAGATTTCAAGAATTTAATTAGTGATATAGGTAAAGAAAAAGAAACTACTGTGCATTGTTTCAGTGATATGTATGATTATGAAACTGTAGTAGTGCTGAAAGGTAAATAAAAACATAAAATTCTTGCCACATCTAATTTTAAGTGATGCATCTTGACTCAAAGTTGCTAACAACTCTGGAACTCAAGTGACAAAAGTGGTGTTCTCATTAGTTTCATAATGTGTCTAATGCTTCTAGCTCTTTTTTTTCCATTACAGCACAGTTTTATTGTAATACCACATTATCATAGGCATACAGTAAGCTGTTCTTATCATTTGATGTAGACATATTTAGACCCTTCATATATCAAAAGTAACCTTCTTCATGTGCGCTTGTAAAATATAGCATTTCTTCAAGTCTACGAGGAGCTGAGTGTAGATACCAACACACTCTCACTTGTTTTAAGTACTACAATACCGACTTCAAACAGAATAAGTTGGACTTGAAAGGGGAGGTGTTTAAAATGTTTCCCCTTTCACTTCTATTGATCGTGTGAGAAAGATAAGAACAAAGAAATGTTGCCTGTTGCATGTTTCCTTTGACCCCTTTCACAGTTCACACCCTTCCAACCATCTTGACTTTCATTTCTTTCAGTTTTTGTTTTGTTTTTGCATTAATAAATGATTGCCACAAAAACTAAAAGTTCTCATGAGGCTTTGTAAACCACGCTGATCAAAATATTTAGAGATTTTGTCAGACAGACAGTGGAATGTGCTCCTCATCTTCTAATTTCCTAAAGGTCTTGTCCTAAGCAAGCTCACTGACAATGAACACTTACTGTACAACACTGTTATTTTTCTGAGAAGAAAAGAATAGAAGAATTACTCGCTACTGTGTATCAAAATGAATACGCTAACAATCCCGAGAGTGTTTCATATTTTACTTTGCAAAGCAAAAGAACTGCACTTAGTCATTTCTTTTCGTGTGTACAACATTTACAAACGCTTGCAAAGAATGTGAAACGTTCTTTCCAATGTGCACAAAATGACCTTGTTGAAGGATTTCACATATTATTTTGCAAAATTCAAGCATCATTCAGGAATTGGGCCAATGCAACTGAGAAAAACTTTAAGTGCAATTGAGTTACAGTTATTTGTGAACAAGGCGAGTGCTCAGATAAACATTTATGTTGGCAAAGGCTTATCTGTGAAGAGCAGGATTATAGGAATGTGGGGGTGTAACAAGGAGAAGACAGCAGAATATACACGTATTGGCCACATCATTACGTATACCTGTTCAACTGCTTGTTGATATCAAATCGCCAGTCGCAGTATCAAAGTGCATTTTAACAGGCAGACACAGTCAAGATGACCTGCTGAAGAGAAACTGAACATCGGAATGTGGAAGAACAGTGATTTAAGTGACTTTAAACATAGAACACAGTTGTTGGTGCCGGATTGGCTGGTCCAAGTATTTCAGAAACCGCTAATACTGAAATACCCAGTAAGCAGCAGTTCTGTGGGCAAAAATGTTAATATTATGGTTCAGAAAAGAATGGCCAAACTTCAAAATAGATGATTGATGATGACTCTGATGAGTCTAGATTTCAGAATTTGGCATAAATACCATGGTAGCATGAAACCATCCTTCCAGATCCAGCTGCTACTGGTGGTGTAATAGTGTGGGAGATCCTAAAAAGTTCATTCTGTTCATCTGGATGCAGCGTTTCCAGTGGGAAAAATCTTTTCGTCGCTCATCCAAGTGACTTCTTCACAGCTGACTGCATATTTCCCCAACCTTATAAACAGCACAAATGCATAATGATCGAAACAAGCACCACTTACTAACAATGGGCCTTGAGGTCAGTTTTATGATCATTATGCAAATTATCATGACCATTGATCCATGGCTATGAATACCATTCGCAGACAGTTGGGGAATGCCTTCAATCACAGCACTGAAAGATGGTGAAAGACGTACCCTTAGCCTTTTTGTTCTCTTTATGACAACAGTGTACCCATCCTCTGATGGCTTCTTCTAACCATGAACATGGTACTCGATGTCTTCACAGTCACCAGATCTAAATCCAATAGAGCACCTTTGGGATGTGGTGGAACGGGCAATTGGCATCATGAATGTTCAGCTAGCAAATCTGCAAGACCAGCGTGATGCTATCGTGTTAATATGGACCAAAATATATGAAGAACCTTTCCAGCTCTTTGCTGAATCTATCCAACAAAGAATAATAAAGCGTATCTCAAGGCAAAAGGGAATCAAACCCAGTGGTGTAGTTAATGAAGTAGGCGAGTAAAATGTGTGGCGATCGTGGCTCAAGAGTTGGGAGTTCGCCTTGTAATCGGAAGGTTGCCGGTTCGAGCCCCGGCTTGGACAGTCTCGGTCGTTGTGTCCTTGGGCAAGACACTTCACCCGTTGCCTACTGGTGGTGGTCAGAGGGCCCGGTGGCGCCAGTGTCCGGCAGCCTCGCCTCTGTCAGTGCGCCCCAGGGTGGCTGTGGCTACAATGTAGCTTGCCATCACCAGTGTGTGAATGGGTGGATGACTGGATATGTAAAGCGCTTTGGGGTCCTTGGGGACTAGTAAAGCGCTATATAAATACAGGCCATTTACCATTTAATAAGTCATTCTAATTTGTTTCCACTGTGCTTCTTTTCTGATTATCTAAATGTTTGTGTTATGTGAAATACACCACAGATTTTTTTTTGTCCTACTCAATAAAATGGAATGAAAAAGAATTTGCTCAAACAGTCTATTAGTTTATATGCAGGTATTCAGTGTCAGTGTAAACATATAGGACAAGGCTGTCAGTAAGTAAGTAAGTGAGAAGATGGGGAACATACTTTTGTTGTCCACCGTCATCCTGACAGGATATCAAAATATTTTGACCACCCTGGTTTACACACTGCTAAAGGAACATGTCATTTTAGTGGCAGTGACTCACTCATTGACACAAACACTTCATTTTGCTAAATGAATTAAGGACTTTGGATACGTTATAGCTTTTTGCAAGTTATCTGCAGTGTTTTGCTGCCTGCATGAAATATTCTGGGAGATGCACCTTCAGAGCTGAGAACTTCAAAAATGTTGTGAGAATTGAATGCTGTCAAAGCAATTAAGAAAAAAACCTGCAAAACCCTGACATCAAAGAAATATTTGAAGTCATGAAAGCATATGCTATCTTTGAGGTGATTCCATACATTTTTCATGCCATTCTTCATTACACCTTCTGTATAGTGTGAAGGAGGTGGAGCACTTTCTTGCAGTCTTATAAACTCTGCTTAAAGATAAGGTCACGCACTAGTGTATCTCTGAATTCCATTTAAGTCTCTCTAAGTTATGTTAAATGTATAAATCTGAATGACATTCATATTTAAGCAGATCATCTTTGTTTAGTATTTATTCATTTACGTTAAAATTGGTCTTAATGACATTTAATTTCAAATTAACACAGAAATATAATAAATAAGAGAAAAAACAGCTTATGAATAAAATGAAAGAAAAGCAATCTTATGTTTAGCTATAAGAAATATACATTCACCGGACACTTTATTAGGTACAGAACTGGTGCTGAGCTGGACCTTACTTCATCTGTGTGCTTAGATTTAAAAAACAAACATTCCTCAGAGATTTTGGCCCACATTAAAATTATTGCATCACACAGTTACTGCAGATTTTTCAGCTACGCATCCATGATGTGAATCTCCTATTCCACCACATCCTAAATGAGATCTGTGACTGTGGAGGCCTTTTGAGTACAGTCACTGGATGTTGTGTACACTGTGGTCATAAAGGGATGGACATGGTCAGCAATAATACTCAAGTAGGCTTATGGCATTTAAACAATGTTTAGTTGTTACCAAGGGGCCCAAAGTGTGCCAGGAAAATATCATAAAGATAACACAGATTTGCATCTTAACATTGTCTCTGTGAGTCTGTTGGTAGTACAGCTGTCATGTCAAGTTTATTGTAAAGCCCACCACAGCCACACGGACCAGCTGATGGATGCTGCTTCCAAGTCAAGGAAGTAACCAGTCCTATGCGTGCTTGTTGTGAGCTTCTACTGAACTACCGAACAGTCTTTTCATGCTTTAAACTACTATGTACATTTTTTTCCAGCTTTTTAGCAGGACATTTCTAAAAACTAGAAGTAGATGTCTTTCTTTATGGTATGTTTATGATAGGATCACCAACCACTTTAATTGTCATGGTCCTGGGTCGTTGACCCAGCGTTTTGTGTTTATTCTGATTTTGTACTAGTTTAGGGTTGAACCTGAAGTTTGGTGTATATTCAGCCCTACCGGTGTCTGTCCTTGGTGCTCTGTTCATGTCCCCGTGTTGTGTTGTAAATCAGTCTGTGTGTTTCCTGCTTTACTTTGAAGGCTCGTGTTCTGGATTTCCTGTTCTATTCTGAAGGTCTGTGTCTGTTGTCATTGTGTTCAGCTTGTGTCCTCCAGTCATCATGTGTATTCAGATCAGCTGTTCTTCCCTCCTGTGTGCGATTACCCGATTACCTTGTGTATATGTGTGTGTATATATAGTGGGTGTCGGTCTGTGTTCGTTGTCGGCTCGTCTGCGTTCTATGGTGTTCCTGTTCCTGTCTCTGCGGCTCTCTGCCCCGCACCCCTTTTGTATGGTCTCAGGTTTGTCATTTAGTTCTCCCAGTTTAGGTTTCTTCAGTTGTTTTGTCATGCCTCACTGCCTGTTTTTGCCACTCCACCACTTGTAAATAAACATCACTCGAATCATCAGTCACTGCCGCATTTTGGGTCCTCCTTTTCCTGGAACACCACACGGCTCACCCCGCCAGCCGTGACATTAATAGGTACCAGATAGGTACCAGGCTGGATCACCTTGTGCCTTCCTTAATTCTTCATAGCAGGGATTCAGCAAGTTGCTGGGAACATTTCTCAGAGATGTGGGCCATACTGAAATGACAGCATTAGGGTTTCTGCAGATTTGTTGGCTGCACAACCACAATCCGAATCTCCTGTTCCAGTAACTGTAGAGGCTGCCTGTGTACAGTAAACTGTCATGTTCAAGAAACCAGTTTGAGATGATCTGAGCCCTGGCAGGAAGCAGCCATTAGATGATGGCTTCACTGTATTTAAGGATGGACTTGGTCAGCAACAATACTCAGGTAGGATGTGTTGTGTTTAAACAATGCTTGCCCAATACATGCCAAGGAAATATCTCCACACCATTGCACCAAAAGCAGCATGAACTGTTGACAGAATGCAAAATGGATCCATGTTTTCAGGTTCTGACCCTGTCATCTGAAGCCGATATGCCAGGTTGAATGCGCATTCAGAGATCTTCTTCGCATACCTTGGTAGTTATTTGAGGTATTGTTACCTTTCTATCATTTCTGAAGCAGTCTGGTCTTCTTTGATCTCTGACATCAACAATGCATTTTCACCCAGAGGTTGCCTGATTAGATTTTTTGTAAACAATCAGCTGAACAAATCTAATAAAGTGGCAAGTGAGCGTGCGCAGCAAATACGGAGTGCACAGCACCAGCGACAAAATAAATAATAGTGATGTAAAGTTTAGCCATTGATTAATATATGATTTGAAATGGCAGGAAAATTTTATTTGAAATAACTTCATATTTCTAAAATGATCTCATGCCCTTTCAGCTGTATGTCAAATTATTGTGTGGGCTTAATTATATTAATTAATTATATGCTAGTGAGCCTGGTGAATTTGTGCCTGGAAAAAAATCATAATGTTTGAGCTGTATAAGTTTTTCACTCTGATTTCATTCTGAGGGAGAAGATTGACAACATCCATCTCAGGCAGGATGAATCTCTAAGAGATATATACTCAACAGCATGACCTTATTTAAATGATATCCATGAAAAAAAAAATCTTACACTGTAGTAGCCTCATCCAAGCAGAGATGGAAAAGCACCTAAATCAACCCGAACACCCTCTGCTATTTTGAGATATAAATCATCTTCCCATACTGTCCCGATAGTCTGCATCCAGACAGGGTTTAATAAGTGGATGAGACTATACAAAAGAGAGTGGGGTCAAAATGTGGGCAGTTCTGGTATAGCTGGTGCTAGATGAGAGGGAAATCGATTAACCTCTAAGTATCTGTAAAAAAAAAAAAAAAAAGTTTGAGGAGACTAAACATGCCAAGAAGAAAACAGAAAGAAATCTTTTAAAGGAAAATGTCGACATTTGGGTGGGTGGGCGGATATATGCTCATGTGTTTTATTGCTGAGAGAAGCTCAATACCTCACTGGTGTCTGCATGCCAAATATGAAGCTACAGCCAGCAGCTGGTTAGCTTAACATTAAGACTGCAAGCAGCTATAAGGATTTGTCAAAAGGTAACAAAATCCACCTACAGCACTTCTAAAGCTAACCTAATTAACGTGTTATCCGGCACATATTGTGTATGATCACAATCCTTAGTTTGCATTTTCAGTATAATAGAAACATGGCCCGAGAGCTCGGACACGTCTTTTGAAGAATTAGACTGTTTGTTTCTTGTTATCTTGTGATGAAATGAGAATCAATAAAAGAGCATCAGTCAAGACAAGCAGTACATAATGATGCCAGCCTCTTGTTTTGATATTCTGCTCTGTTCGTCATTTGTACCCTGTTTCGCAGTGCAAAATATCCTTATGTCATGGTCATGTCCAGTTTTGACAGAGAGGAAGCAGGAATGCAAATGCTGGGTTGCCAATTAATTACGTGATGGCTTGGCAGTCTGTGTGTATCCACCTGGCCCATTAACTTTCAGAGAGTGGATATTTTTTAGCCCCCCCTCCCCTATTTCCACAATAAAAAACAGTTAGAACATATACTTCTCAATTAACTCTGCTGTCAGTTCTTTAAATTGATTTCTCTCATTAAATTAGAAAAAATAAAGAAATAAAGAAATAAATGATCCCTGCACTAGCCAGTCAGTATATAACCCTTTTACCAATCTCATGTGGTGATGCTGCGTGCTGAAATTACTGAGTCGCTCACTTCTCTCCTAATTTTTGTCAGAACTCAGACAACGTTCATATGCGTGTCGCTTCAGCCTAATTCAATTCATCACAAGAGGGGAAGACAGAACTATCTTATTTGCTGCTTTGTGCTAGATAGTTACATTTGACTCGTGGTTAATACACAATGGAACAAAGAGTGACATGATTTATGTCAAGTGGAAAAAATAGTCCGTTTGACGGGCCTAAATTTAGCTGTTGCATGGTTTTGTGGTGCCCATCACTCTCGCGAGCGTCTCCTTTTTAGTGAAAGAAAAAGAAAAAACCCAACCCGACTGAAGAGACAACTCTCTCAAGGTTATATGAGCTGTCACGTTACAGGCCACAACCTGAGGAGCCACAGTCCACTTGTGAAATGTCAGATCAGTATGATGTGACATTTACCCTTGTTACAAATAAAAAGACAACTTAAATAGCGGTGATGCTGTAAGGAGCTGATCTGTGCATATAATAGCTAGCCCTAGTTTAACATCCCATGCTTTCTACATGAGTAAAAAGAAGTGTTTTACAAGCATTAACAATTTTTAACATATTTTTGGATCAAAAACTCAATCTACAAGCTGGAGTTACTCTATCCCACAGACTACATAAGAAGAAAAATACAGACTTTTAACCCATCTCCTATTTGCAAGCCTTCTGTTAAGCCAAGCAAACAAACAAACAAAAAAAGCCCAACTTGTCCTTTGTGGTGTATGACCAAAATTCAAGCCTTTACTTTTAGGTTCATTCAAATTTGTCTTATTTTTCATTATTTTACATCTTTGTGTTCTCTGCAAAGCCTAGGTAAAGCTCTGCGAAAGCACCTGTCATGTTTATTGCTGCGAAAGAAGGAAACAAAGGGATTACAGTATATCTGGGTGTGTAACTGGGTCTGACAGCACTTCATTGCAGTATGTCATTGCATTGTGGCAAACACTCAGGTACTTGTCACCACTGGGGTAGAAATGCATGATGCAATGTTTGCTCATCCACTTTGTACAGTGTAAGCAAGGAGATATGTGACTGAGGCCGACATCAGACAGATTGGCACCTTGAGGAATTTGTTAAAAACAAAACAAACAAAAAAGTCATCACCGCTTTGAAGTAGTACTTCTTTTAAACTCCAGTTATAAAAATGAGACTTTGGAAAGGAGAGTGAAAATTGGCTTCCCTCAGGTAAAGCTCCCCTTACACTTAGAGGTGTATAAACAAGCATAAACATGCTCGAGATGTGATGTTTTTAACCTACGTGGTTGCAGTTTGGCAATTAACATCACTGACAACATGACTATTTGCTATTATCAATTCCTGTTTAATATAATACTACTAGTAGTAATACTAATACTACTGAAACTGCTTTTCATACTACTACTAATAAAAATAATACGTTTTGCTGTTTGCCCAGTAAATGCTGCAGAGGATTATAAGGATTATCCATGATGGGTAACAGTTTGCACAGTGACTTCCTCCTTCCAAAGCATCCAGTTTGCAGCCAATCACGACGCCAGCCTTCCTAATCACTTTCTTCAGTTTGTTTGTATCACTAATTCACCAATTCATACAACAGAGGCTCAGCAAAGTACACTGCTATCACCAAAACTGAATGCTAAAAAATCATAAATATTTTGGTACACCCATTGAAGGATCTCAGTTTCCTCAGGATACACAGCGTGCTCATTGATGCTGATGAAGATACCCAAGTACCTTTAGTCCTCCATCGCATGGACATCTTGTCTCAGGAGAGACATGGGTTGCGTAGCTTTATTCACATTTAAAAGCAAATGATTGCTCTCAGACTGCCCCACAAATTCATCCACTACTGCTCTATACTCCCGGTGCTCATTGTTAATACATCCAACCCCTGCAGAAATGTCAGAGTGTTTCTGTAGGTGGCACGCCGTGGAGTTGCACTGAAAGCCTGAGGTGTGCAAGGTGAACAGGAATGGAGACAGCACAGTCCCCCGTGCAGCTCCCCAATCACCAAATCAAACTGTGCAATTCCTACATTTATTAAGACCTATTTTTCCTCCAGTCTTTTTTAGAATGGTATTTTCTTTCCAAATGTAAATCAGTCTAAAATTATGAGTATCCTTTCTGTATGTTTGGATTTTACTGAGTTATTGAGAAGAAATGCACTACAGTAACCCTTTCCTTGAACAATCTAGCAAACAGTGTCTTGTAGCCACCACTGCTGTTCCAGCTGCAAAATGTGTTGGTGAAAGGGTCAAACTGCAATATTTAATTGTAAAATTCAATTAAAATGTGTACAACTAAAGTCTGGGATTTAAAATTGAGGTTATACGAACCTCTATGTATGTGTGCTTCTAGCAGCTTCCAGATGCAGTATGGTTGCTTCTTACGTATATCATTGTGTTTTTGTCTCGGACCTCGTGCTTGAGGTGACATTAATGAGGAAATACTAGAATAATAGAGGTCTTCAATGCAGATGTCCAGAGAGATGTGTATTTTGCGCAGTGTTCAAGTTACTTTAAATTTTAGCCACACGCAGTGAATATTAATTAGCACTGAAACAATCAGCATCTTATTTCAGACGGATGTTTAGCCAGCATCCCCCAAGGCTGAAAATGCTATGAATCTTTTCTTTTAGTATTTATTGTCTCACATAAAAGAGTACAACAAGTAGAACATAAACACACACTTCAACCCCTAATTGTTTCTGTTATGCTTGCGCATGAGTATTTATCAGTGCCCGGAGCCAGACAATATGACTGGCAGCGTTATCCAAGCACAGACTTCTTGTTCATAAATTTTATGATTAATACAGATTGTGTTGTAATCTAGGGAAGCATCCTGGCATGAAGGTTGAGGATTATACATTTTTCATCTCAGAAACTAATTGAAAAGACCCATGATGTTGCTCTTATCACTCATATCCCCAGCTGAGCAATGGCCAGGGTGAGATATGACTGACAGAAAAAAGGGAGACTTAATGAACAGCATGTGACTGTTGAATAGGCAGGTGCTGGATTGTAGACTTGGATGTATTTTAATAAGGATATCTTATATTAGTCGGTATTCAGCCATTCAGGCTAAGTATTAATACCTGCAGTCTGCTGTAAGCACCTTTGTAATGGATGAATGAGCAGCCAAAGTAACTCTTTTGATATAAGACATTCAGAATGATAATATTCCAATTTCGTTCATGTGACATTGAAGTAATACAGCGCTGAAACATTTGGCAAGTCAATTATACTTATTTTGACGTTTATTTAACATACCTCATATTGAATACTGAGATCATGTTAAATCATTATGAGAGAACCCAGGTCTCTGCAGCAGTTAGCAGATAAGGCTTGTCCCCATGCTTCACACATGCTCCACACGTGATTTGCTGCTATACTTCAGATTCTGAAGTACACCAGTTTCTTTGACCCAAGTGTGAATAACACCCTGGACATCCCGAGCTATTTTTGTACTTGACAACTTAAGGAAGATCTATATCATTTCCATGTTTGGACAGTAAACAGAAGCCAAGAGTGCAGTAGCCTAGCTAAACATAAAGACTGGAAACAGAAGGGAAACAGCTGGCTTGGCTCTGCTTGAGGGCATTTTCCCCCTAGTCTGCGAAACTGAGCTGCTGTCCAACTCCTAACAGTAGCTTCATATTTGCTGTACAGACACAGTAGTGTGGATCTTGTCATCAAACTCTTGATTAAAAAGAGTGTCTATTTCCTAAATGGTCAAAATCATCCTTCAAAATGACCTGAATAAAGTGTTAACTTTTTAATCACAGGTTACAGCCTGAGTGTAAGTTTTTACCTTTTTTGTTAGAGTGATTTTTTTAGTAGTCATTTTAGTAAATGTCAAAGTATTTCTCACAAAAAATAAGTTGCAGTTCATCTGAGCACAGTGAACAAATTCTTGTGAGAGCTTAAGAGCTTTTGTAGGGTATCTGGGGTGTAATAATATAAGAATGAGTCATTTGTTGCTAACATTTTTCACAAAATTTCTTCTCTCATTTAACCTAACACATGTAGTTTAGTTACACATAAAGTGTCTTTTACATAGCAGTATTAAAAGGAAGGTTCTCTAGCTTCTATGGTTGTCTTTAGGTAAATGGCATATCAATCAACCACATTTCTGGAGGGAATAATATGGTCATGCTTCATCACTGCTTCTCACAGTGACCTGTTATCTCACCCAAAGGAAATATAAAATCAAACACATCCACTCCTTAACACTCACTGATGGCCTGTGAGCTACTGTGATGGGTTTTATTAACTTCCACTCTAGAGAAAACAACATATTTAATTCAATTCCATTTTCTAACTTAGTCTAGATTACACTAGGTTAGCTCATGTTCTCCTCATCCAGAGACCTTAAGGGAACAATATCAGGAACAAAGCTTTCATCATATTTTCAACCAGAAGACAAGAAAGGAGTACTGTGGCTAAAAGTAGCAAAATAATCTAAGTTAAGTTGCGTTTAAGCATGTTAAAACTGTACCTTTATAGATGCCAGCATGTTGGTTGCCCATCGGTTTGATCCAGAAACAGCTATTCGATTGACTGCCATGAAATGAAACAGGCATTTAAGGCTCCAACATGATTAATCCTTAAAACTATGTTGAGCTGCTGAGCTTTCTTAAGTACTCCACCAGGCAAAAGGTTTAACATACCAAGAACAGACGCCAGCGTTCGCATAAATGGCCACAAAATCTGTCATTTGTACGGTCATTCAGATTCTCAGAATTCTAAAAAACTGTCCCACGCGACCGGCGTGAGGTTTGAGTAAAATACTGCATCTGCTGTATATAGAGTAAAGCACTGAATGACTGCATATGTGAATGAAGCTTACAGAGTGAGGGTGCTTTAAGGTGCCAGTAAACCCAGGAAAGAGATACACGAGTCCATCACCAGTTCAGTACTGGTGTATTTAAAAATGTATTTTTCAGTGTGAGAATGCAGATAGAAGCTGGTGAACATGGTCAGCATTATGACTAATAAACATTTGCATATTATTATTGTCTCTGTGAGTCTTGTCTCTGCACAGCTGTCATGTCAAATTCTATAGCAAAGCCCACCACAACACAAAGAGCAGCTGATGGCTGCTGCTTCCATGTCAGCAAAGTACAAAACTCTATATGTGCTTATGCTGAACACGAGTGTTTTCGTGTTATTAAACTATATAATTACAGTGCACAGTTTCCCTGCCTTTTAACAATTAGAAACCAAGTATCTGTCTTCATGGTATGTTTATGATATGAACTATATGTAAACACTGATTATACACTCATTAACCACTTTACTAAATGCCAGGTTGAACCTCATTTTGCCACCTTTGTTAGCTGCTTCTACAAACATTTCTCAAAGATTTGGGTCATATCGACACGACAGCATCACAGTTGCTTCAGATTTGTCGAGCACGACCTGAATCTCCTGTTCCAGTGACTGTGGAGGCCGTTTGAGTGCAGGTCAGGTCGGACCAGCCACAATAATCAGGCAGGATGTGGCATTTAAATGATGCCCAGTTGCTACTAATGAGTCCAATATGTGCCAAGAAAATATCCCCCACACCATTACACCATCACCGCCAGCAATGTGAATTGATGCCATGCCCTTAAGTTTTACACCAAAATTCTGAACATACTGTCCAAATATCACAGCAGAAATCGAGATTCATTACACCAGGCAAAGTGTTTCCTATCTGCTGTTGTCCAATTTTGATTAATCTGTGCAGCTTTTAGCCTCAGTTTCCTGTTCTTAGCTGACAGCATGACATCCAGTGTGGTCAGCCTACCTGCTTCAAGGTTCGATGTGATGTTCAGAGATGCTCTTCTGAATACATGGGTTCAGGGAAAACCGCAGCAGATCATCAGTTTCTGAAATATTCAGAAACACTGGCATCAACAATCATGTCACATTCAAATCACCTTCCTTCTTCATTCTGATGCTCAGTTTGAACTTCAGCAGGTCACCTTGGTCATGTCAGGATTGAGCTGTTGCTTTGTGATTGGCTGATTAGATATTTGTATTAAAGAACAGTTGAACAGGTGCACCTAATTAAGTAGCCCACGAGCGTATAGTCGCCGGAAATTAGATCTGCTAAAGCAGCATAGTGAAATAGTGTATCTCTGATAAAGCAGGCTGCTTTATCAAGCCAAAAAATGTAAAAGGTGTTATTCAATGGGATTGTTATACAGCACAAACCATCGTGTCACAGGAAGTAAGACAGTGTAGAAAAAGTTAGCTCATGTCCACATCATCCACTACTTTGTCTCGCCTTGAAAGCTTGTCACGAGACATCGAAGTAGGAGACATTAAACCAAAGGTCAGGGTGAAGATGAGTAAGACGCTATCTGTAGACAATCAGAGGATGAGAGTGCGGCAGAAAAGGTGGTGAGGCTCACCATTTCAGTGCAAAGCATCCCCTTTATGTCTGCTCAAGACTTTTAGTTTTATTTTCTGCTTTGGGAAAGAGGTTATTGTTTTGAGACTAAGAGCATGCACAGTATTATATCAAGCAATTAACCATCAATTTTCAAAGTTTTTTTTTTAAAGCAGAGTTTCTTTTTGGAATATAGAATATATAAAACAGGGAAGCTTTGATGTCTGAAGTTAGAACTAAAAAAAAAACCCTCTTTCAAATGGGAGGAAAGACTTTAAAAATGTGTTCCTTTTTTCATTCTTTGAAACAAATGCATCAGAGTTATTTATATTGTTTTTAGACTGTGCAACTTTCAGATTTGTACTGTATATTTGTACATTTCTCACCAACATTCAGAAAGTACAATATCTGCCAGATAAAGCAGCACATTAAACAAGTATTTGTCACTAGGTCCTTCTTCTTAGTTGGCTCATGTATTCATTGTGATGTCTTGAAACATCGGCTAGTGAGACAACATGTTAGAGCAATTTTAAAGTGATTAATTAGTGTTTACAGAGTCAAACATTATGCATGATATTATTCTGATAGACCTCACATATGCTTATTCTGCAGACATGACAAACATTACGAGGCCAACATACTAGGACACTGCATGTTGCTAATGAAATATTTTGATAATTAGGGTCACTTTGTAAACACAAGCCATCATTCTACACTGCCTGTGATTGGAATAATTAAGTGTGTAAAACAGTAGATGACACCAACTACATTGCCTTCTTGCAAAGTATTTAAAATCAAACATGGCCTCTTTTTTCTTTCTGTTGTTTTTAAAACAACAACAACAATGATTTCCTGTTTGCTGAGGCGCTGTTACAGTTTTATAACCCTGTTGTAAGTTGTCATGATCCAGGTGTTTTTCAAAGAGGCCTCACAGAACTCACGCAGTCTCCACAGTCAGTATTTGCTTATACATAGACATTAAAATGAGGCCATTCACCCGTGGAGGCTACTCATCACGTACAGCGTGCAACACAACTATCTGCCCTCTGTTCTTCAGTCAAGGGGACTGACTCATTTCACTGCCCTTACATCGGTGTGGTCACTGGTGTGGATCCTCTTTGCTTGCAGTATGTGCCACTCACCTCTGCGCAATGCACCACAGGCCTAATGACACACGAGACTGCCGGGCTCTGCCTATGGAGTGACAACTATAGCGCTATGGCTACCTGTTTGGAGATTTACTGCAAACAGAGCAAAGCGGTGTGGCTGCAGCTCTTCCGCGCCTCAGCGTCCTGTTGTTATTTGGCTGCCTATTTTTAAGTGTGTGGATTTGAGCTGCTACAGTGGTGAGGGTTGGGGTCTTTTATTTAAATGACCTCATTCTCATGAACCATGCTTCACTCTGTTCATTGAATGCGGATAGTACGCAGTTTGTTAACAATGACCCAGACATGATTTTAATCGAAGACAATGCTCCTTCCGATCAGTTACTGTGCTATTATCTATCATCTCAGAAACTTTTATTTTGAAAAGCAATTCTGATAAAGGCCATGTTCTTACCTTGGTGGGATCAGAATACAACACTTTGTGATGTGAAAATAAATATTTTGGGAAGCAAAGGGATTTAATTTAGTGCTTAGATTAGATCGAATAGAAGACTAGAGTCTTACATAAAACAAATATTTTATTTTATTTAAGAATTAATGCTTAACTGGAGCCCATCATCCTCATCCACAAGACCCAAGAGACGTGGCAACTTTAGAGGAAATAAAGTGGGTTAAATGGCTTCATAGATAAAATTCACTCCTTTCACCTTTTTGTGGTTATTTCTCCAACTTTTCTTTTTGAAAAAAAAAAATCAGTAAACTCAGCTGAGGTGCAAAACACTGGCTTATATTCCCATAGTCAGAACTGCTACCACTTAAACCCGTCTTATTGACTTGTTGTTTAAGCTATAGTAGGACATGCAGGCTGTAACAGAATTCTGATTAGTAGAGTAAATAACTCGTCACAGACGCATTAGAAGTCCAGCGGTATGGCTTCATGTAAACTAATTTGCACGCACAATCAAAATCAATGAGATATCTCAGCGTGACTGGCGCACAAACATCAATTAACTAACCAGCTAGAACATAAATATTTAAACCAACATCTGATCAGTGTGCTCAAAGCTTGTGCTTGTTCAGTTTACATCCAAATTGGTCGAGCATTGGTAAAAGGACTGTGAAATACAGGAAATTGTAACAGCGCCGTGAGACTGTTTCAGTTTTTTAAAAATTAAAAATAAACAAATGTTGCCTGCAGCAGGGTGGCTACTTGTACAGGGGGTACTCCCCCTCGCAACCCTGAACTGGATAAGGGGAAGAGAATGGATGGACACACCTTTTGATATATATTTACCAACTAAATATATTCTTATAATTATACATAATAAAAAGAAATTATCCTTGTGTAGGGTTATAAAGGGCTATAACTGTGAGTGCACATCAGCACATAATCAACCACAGACTGGCTTTTGGTTAATTGTAGCTGCCCCACGTAGATAGAAAGGAAACAAAATTGGACAGATTTGAAAAAATGAAGTTCCACCCGACCCTGTGAAACTTCCCCAGTGGAGAGAGAGAGAGAGAGAGACCCAATTAAGCCTGGCTAAAGCACTACTTTTCACACCTGATGAAATCCTGTCTGTTTTTGTAAAGACTCTCATACCACACTTCCCATTCATTTATTAAATAAGGGAACTTTTTAAACACAGGGGAGGAAAAGTAATCTAATCTGCTAAGACTGTTACTTGATGAGCTGTGTCTTCAAAACCGAGCCGATTTAAAACGTGGGGAGTAGCAGCAGCTTTACAGCATAAATGACTGAAATGGGCTTGAGTATTGATATGTATTTGGCAGTTTATTTATGAAGGACACTTCAGCTAAGTATAGTTGAGAAAAACAAGTAAATAGATGCAACAGTTGTCTTGTGCTATGAATGTAAAATTGTGGTAAAAAAAAAAGAAGCAAACAGACCAAGAATACCTGAAAAATAATCACATATCGCATTTAGTATCTACTTGTACAGCATACTAAATAGTCATAATCAGGTGCATTTAAAAAAAACTTTCTTTACTATTAAAGCTCAATTGTAACTCCATTAAAAAACATCAATAAAGGCAAACCTGTAATTCTGTCTCCCTTTGGCCCTGCTCAGCATAACAAAGACAGCCCAAGACTGTAGCGTAGTATTATAATAACAATGCAAATTTACATAGAAATTAGGACACTATAAAGCCCCCCTAACAGTTTACAGGCCACTAGCTATCTAATTAAACAATCTTTCTTTGTTTTTTCTTGTTTATAGGGCTTGTGCTGCAAATAACATGTAATTTTTCCTAAGAAGAGGATGCAGCTATTGCCAAGTGTAGACATGTTCATCAAGCCTTTATGGACCCTGAGTGGAAGCCTTGTCTTTAATCAAAGACATTAGGCTTTGCAAGGAGCTTTCTGTGAGTTCACTTAAAGCGCTAATATGATCAAACAGTTATTTCTTCAACAGCAGTCGGTGAAATCCAAATTGCCAGCGGAGCAGATAACGTAATCGATGGGATCTCCCTTCTTAAATCCACCTGAAATCCTTTTGTAGCTATATAAACAAGAAATAAAAACAAAGATATGTTCTTTCAACTGAAAAAAGTGTCCTTTTTTTAAAAAACTAATGGTCTGCTGTTTTAAGCTGAGTCAAGGGTTGGACTCTGGAGAATTTCTTCTTCTGCAGAGAGAGGTTACAAGATAATAACCTTTGCCTTTCTTCAAATCATTTGCAATTTAAGAAGTGTTTGGATGTTTCTAAGCCATATTATTGTCTCTTTGATTTCAGTAATTGAAAAATGAAATTATTTTGATGTGTGAAAGCATAGTCTTAGAAACTAATTTGTGTATCCAATAGGATTACAGATGATTGCTGCATGCTCTGTCAAGGTTAAAGCATTTTATTGGATTTTCGGAGGTCTGATTCTTGCTCTTTAGTTGGTCTTTAGTGTGTATTTTGCACTGTAGTGACTGGAACTGTAGCACAGGGCTGGGGAAAATACTGACTTGATTGGCTTTGGATAGAGCATATAATGAACTTTAAGTTTACCTTTGGGTGCTATAGGATAGTAGCACAGACTTGAACCTATGTTTGCTGTAGTTTCTCCAAATGTCGATGCCGCCACGCTATAATTGAGCATATGCATGAAATCACTGATCTGGATTACTGGAGATACAAGCTTAGTTTGGGGGATTTTTGTTACTAACTAATATGTGAATGTGTCCTAATCCTCATGCTATTTAGAGGAAATGAAGTAATGTCCTCCAACTGACTGCCTGAGCCTGGTAAAACGTTAATCTATTTATACAATTAAGTACAGCGTAGTCTGTTTTGTAAACATTTAAATTTCCTTGGTTTTGCTGTAATGACCAAATTTCATGTGGTTTCTGATGGCTAAAAATGCACCTATACATCTGTGTTAATGTGATGTAATCACTTGCATTGTATAATCAGTTTGACTTTGATTTAGATGTGGAAAATTAGAGGCATGATATTCTTCATTAACAGCAGGTAGCCACAAGCCGTTTGGCTCCCGGCAGAAATAGACAGTTTGATGCTAATGAGCCTCGATCTGCATTACTCTGTTCAGTCTACTGTATGTGGGTATTTTCAGCCAAGTGCTCTAGCTGTGCTAATAATTCCAGTAAAGCGCAACTAGCAATACATCATGAAACCAAAGAGCTTTGCTCTGTTTTTCCCCCTGTTATTCACATATATTATTTGTAGTTGTTTGAAAACAACGCTCTCTACGGCTAGCATCTGTGTTGTAATTGTTGCACAAAAGCAATCCCCATTGAGTTGCTTCTTTTCGTGATTATGAGCCTGTCTACTACCAATAATCATGATAAAATGATTGTAGGATAATGTTCTATGCCAGGGATAAATAAACAGTTTAAATGTCTTCAATCCAATTTACAAGGAAATGACTTTCAACAGCTTGTAGGATATAACATTTATTAGGGCCCTTAGGCAGTTTTTCAGCCAGGGGTGCTTTTTACCGGAGGGGATCCTTCTGCAGTAACCAGGGGGTGCATAGAAAGGTTTATTAGCTCAGATTTTTTTTTAAATAAAGAAAAAAAGATGACATATTGTTTTGAAAAGATCCAGATGCAGTCAGCTGTAACACCATGGCTTCAGTTTTGTGGAAACAAGTGAGCAGGTTTAAAAGAACTTGAAACTGTTAGGACGTTAGTAATATGGAAAATTTCAACTAAATCTTGTTCTGCTGAATTAAATTAAAGCAACAGATGCTGCAAGTCTCCTTGGAAAATGTACGCGAGCTTGGAGAAATCGACCTAAATGATATGAAAACGTAATGTACAGATTCATAATTTACTGTCTAAACGATATTTGGGACAAGTGTAAGGAAGGTAGCAAAAGTAAGGTATGTGTAATATGTCGTATTAAATAGACAATATCTGGCAAAACAAATAGAGAATAAAGCAATAAGAGATCATTTCAAGCTCCAAAAAGGTTGAAGTAGCCAAACAAGTGCAGTGTGCAAGCCCCTGCAGTCTTTCAGAGTTCAGACTTATATAAATGAGACGAATGAAACAATATTTCTCTTCTACACATATATAGAGACAAGAGAGGCAAACTCGGGCCTACCCAGCCAACTTGACATACACTATATCCTGACAAATTTATTACCATTAAGCCTCTGCAAGGTACCACGTGACTCATGATTTATTACAATCACCTGCTGTATGTCTGTGGATGCAAAATTGCCTTTATCAGGCAGTGCATGCACCGGCTGATAACATGTGTAGCATGTGTGTAACAGTTTACCAGTTTTCTATACGGGAGAATGATGGCGGTCGTTACTGCATGCAGTTCATATTCAGCTACGGAGGTTTGAATGAAAGATGAATTCAGGCGCCTCGAAGAAACAAATGTATGGAATAGGGTGGTGGTGTTTTTGTTTACTGTAAAAAAGCAAAAAAAGCACAAATTACATTCAAAGGATTCATTATTAATGGAAGTAATTGCATCACAGTTCAATCTGGTCTTGCCTTTGACATTTACCTGTAGCAAGGATGACTTACAGGTGGTTACGTGTATATTAGCGTGACAAAAAACCAGACAGGAAACCAATTGAGCGCACATGTTTCATCCCTCAAAGGCATAAAGAATGGATGACCTGATATATTTGGAGTATCATTTCCTGTAATAATTTGCTATGGGGGGATAAAAAAAAGAAAGAAATTAAAATTTGCACTAATCCTGTCCTCGGTTATAAATGCTGTTGTGCTAAAATAAGTTTAAAGACATGCAAATGTGAATTTTGGGTGAATAATAGGTCAGAAGAGAGTCTTGCAAACACGCATTTCCTCGAGCATGATTACAGTCCATTACTCTTCCCGTGTTCTAGCCCGCTGCGTTACGCATCATACAACTGTAGAGTCCCCTACAGTATGTGCTAACGGTGTGAGGAAAACACATACGTGTGAATGCTCACATACGCGTATATGGCCTGAGCATAAGAAAACCTACATTTCATTTCAATAAACCATGTTCTGGCTCAGCCATTCAGGGTCACTTACAAGGGTCTGATTCAATTATTCCTCCTTTCACAACAGGAGGAAAACATTTTCATGGTGAATGGTTTTGCCTAAATAGATTACCATCTCAAATAATTCAATTTCCGTTAATTTGATTGATTTCATACCAGGGGGAAAAAGAAATCTTAATTTAAAACCATTGCATTTCTAATCAAACATTAACTGAAAAAGAGGCCTGGGTGAAAATCTTTTATTACCAGTTTCTCCACTAATTTAAATAGAAAATGCTGATGGCGGCCCAATTAAATGGCTCCACCACTATTCGGCCCACATCCAAGATCTCAAAAATAAACTGCTTAACAGTTTGTGCATGACCGTTTGTCTTGTAACACACACAACACACACTCATACACACACACACACACACACTCATACACCAACGTACACACATAGCAGGGAGAATCTATGGTTAGCCATTACTACAGAGGATCCAGATCAAGCAGTTCAGTCATCTGATCCATTCCCATTTATTATTCATCCTGCTCGGGGAGACAGAAACGCTGGGCTTCTCTTCCTAGAGAGACCCTGGAACCCCATCTATTCTCGTGAGCAAAGGAAATGCCATGCAGTAGTCGAGTGAATCACAGAGACAGGAAAAGAGACAGAAAGGGAGAGAAAACAAAAGTTGGAGGTGTGGGTTATTGTGGTGCACATGAAGTGGAAAGGACCATGAGGCATGCTGCAAATCAAATTATAACCAATGGGTGGGGCTGGGGTCTGTAAAAAATATGAAATTATGACTTATTGAGGATGCCTCAACCAGGTGCACTTTGCAGACTGGTGCCCACCAATACTATGCTGTCAGAAAGTAAAGCAGCCTGGCCAGTGCTGTGAGGAGAAAACACCTTGTGGAGACATTGTGTGAGTGGCAGGCAGAACTGGCAAGCTGCCACAGATAATAACATCTGAAATAAATTTGATGTGTGGAATTCAATCTGTAGTGATAGGGACGGCTGCAGCATTAGAGTGAAGTTCTAAATGCTATCTACTCATCCATGGAATGAGGACTGACACGCAGTCTCAGAGAATAGATTGTGCAATTAGCAGCCTTTGTGCTGTTTTGACACAATGAAAAAGGGAAATGAGATTCAACGTCGTCATGCACAGTTCTCTGTTGCGCTGTGATTCCCACAAGATCGTCCACATGTACCATGTTTCAGGTGAGAATAACTTGAGGGACTTGAAACATTAGGAGGTATAATATAAAAAAAATAAATAAATAATAGAGCAGGAGAACAACAGAGGGTTCAGGTGGTCACACTTATTAATAATCTGCAATATTACATTTCCATTCAAAAAGTCAAGATTTTTTAAATGATCACCTCTGATGTGATTTCTGACATGTTTTCTCCTCATTTCGAGGAGCACGCCACCACTGCCACAACCAAAGGATGCAATACACAAGTTAAAGAAAAGGGGGCGCTCTTTGAGTAGGCATTAAGCAAAACCTCTGAGAACAGCGTTTCACCAAACTTTACTAATTATTCCTTTAATTAAACAGGCTGTTGCGGTCCTTTTAACACACGTGTTATTGAACAAACACACAAACACAGACAAACTGTTAAAACCTGTGGATACATTATAAACCCATGTATACGTGTTGCTCCTTTAGCTTATTGATGCGTATCGTAAATATAAGAATACACAATTCAATTACCAAATATTACTCTCATTGGACTAACTGCTGCGTAAAAATAAAAAACTAAACGCTTCTTCTACCTCAGAGTTATTTGTGCGTCAGCTATAAAGCCAAAGCGCAGCGAGCTGGGGACAGGCTGGCTTCACTCACATGAACTAAAAAGCTATAACCATAAAATAAAATTACTATAATATTCCTATAAAGTGTCTGTGGTTCTCGGTGGTGAAATCACCACACCTCCCTGCATGTTTTTTACACTTCCCGTGGAATTACTGTAATATTCTTTCAATATTCCTGCTGGGCTTTCGGGTGATTCCCTGTTTGTTTTACATTTCTGTAAAGTCTCCAGGTATTACTGTAATATTCCTATAGTGTTTTATAGGCCTGCATGTCATTGCAACACAACGCAGTCCAATATCATAGCGGGCTCCCTGCTTGAGCCCTCCCTCCGCCTCTCATGTGTCTACATTTTCATCCCATGGCCGTCTCTAGGTGATTTAGCGCCGCCAGTCTCAAGCAGGTGTCCAACATGGCGATCACGGGAAGCGGATCTCTCGCAATTTCTTTCTTTGTTTTCGTGATTTCAGCGGCGTTTCTTCCGAAAGGTACGTGTTTTCGTAGGTGTATGTATGTTTTTATTTTGGTGGGGCTTCTCGTGTGTGTCCGTACCTAATGCAGAAATAGCCCTTCCACAGCAAAAGCCCGAGGAGTACCGGGAGAAGTTGTGGTGCGTTTGCGCTCTAGATGCGCACAAGCTTCCCCTCCAAATCTCAGCATCACTTTCTATTTCTCCGATAGTGCCGTCGACTCCAAATTACTCACGCCGTTTCTCGAGACTGTTGGGCTGCTTATCGTGTGGGCTTATTTTAGCGCTGATTAAAAGGGGTGCTGTCCTGAGTTTTTCACTGCAGCACAGCTACAGATAGGACTGCTAGAAAAAAGTATTCTCAGCGCTGCACAGTTAGGACAGGCGGAGATAAAGTATCGCCAGAGATAATCGAGTGAAGTGGTCGTACAGTATTTTGACCCAGGGCAAGTACAAGGCAATTGCTCACTGAAACGTGGTCGACTCTTGTGCCTTGAGAGAGAGGATAGAGAGAGCACGGCTGGAGTGCGCTCGTATCCTTTGCTTATACCGCATAACCCTCCACAGTCCCAACTCATCTCTGTGTCTACAAATCTCCCAAGTCTGGGCTTCAGGTGCGCTTTGGAGGAAAAACACGCATTGCAGCTCTAGTCTCGCACATTGTCCTCTGGCCGCACAACTGCAGCCGCTGCTGACCGTGTGTGTTCCCGGTCCGCAGTCTTCACTTTTCCCCTCAGTGAGTGACGCTGGGAAATGTAAATCTGTTATGTCTTTGTTACTCTTGTTTTTTCACAGCGTAACTGCACGAACCAGGGCTAACTAAATGTGCGTGGCTATTGCAGTGCTCAGTCCCATCATTTCCCCGTTATTCCACCGCGTTTGCATCAGAGTTGCATGCGTCAGTGTTTTTTTTTCCCCTGGAAAACGTATCCGCTGACAATGTGACGCATGTGAAGCGGTTAAAATGTCAGCTTGGAGCCACTTTAAATCCCTCCCAGAGGTAGGATGGACATGTTGTGCTGTCAATCCCCGGGTTGTTAAAATGGCAAGCAACAGTTGCAGTGACAGGTTTACACTTGAAGATTACTTGAGCGACCCCCCCCCCCTTTTTTTTTTTTGCAGTTTATTTTATTTTATTTCTTTTTTTAGAAATTGCAGGCACATTGTACAACAGTGGCATCTGCAGCACACATCAACAGGTCTGCAGAAACTAATCACTGCATGCCTGTGCTTGCCCGAGTGGTAAAGAGTGTTCCCAAAATGAGGTTACTAGTCAAAGGAAGTTTTAGACATTGTGTTTTTTTTCCAGTTCACTGCTTGTGAGACTTTCATTTCACAGTTGTTGAATTTATTATAGTCTGTGTTGAATAGCGGTTAAATGACATTTACAGCATTGTCTGGCGTCTCCTTGTCACATTAATTTAATTAACCTCTCAGTTGAATAAAATAATGCATCGTGAATGTGAAACAACCCCAAGCTCGGCACGCTGAGAGCTGCAGCGTTACAGGAAACTCGTGTGACCTCTTCTTTCAGGTAATAATCCCCAAGCGAGAAAGGGTTGGATGTGACCCTAGTTTATTCAGCTCTCTGGCTGTCCATGTGTGAGTGCTGGGCGCAAAAGAAAAAAGGCCCAAACTCTGTGTGTGCAGTGGGGAAACTTTGCTTTTTACAGCTTTCAAATTTTTCTTTGTAAACGATCCAGAATGTGTGGATTTGAACTAGTGAGACGAGAATAGTTTCACTAACTTGATGTTTCCTAGCACAAAATGTGCATAGTGATAGGTGAAAAGGGAAGCACTGATAATGCTAAAGAGCTTCTCAGCATCCTGTTATGAAATGCCCAAACTTTGCATTTCACCAAAGTATCTGTTTAGCAGTATTTCTCTGCCTGCGTCTCCTGGGGCTCGGCCTGTTGTAGCAGATCAGATGGTTGAATTTCAGAAGGTTGCATAATCCCACTTATTGCCAGTTTAAAGTCATTCGTCAGGACTGAGTGATGGTGAAGTGGATCAATACGAGCTGTCATGAAGCCTCAACGCGCTGCTGAAGGAAAGGGTCTGGGAGAAACAAAAGGAAACATACAGTTGTTACGGTACTCTCGGTTGCCAGTTGGCATGTGACCCAGTGAGTGATTGAAGACGTTTGTCTCTGGCTCCTTGTGGTGGGGTTTGGCTTTGAAACAGATCCTACTGAAATCTGCTAACGGTGTGCTGCTTTTCCCTCAATTTCTGTTTGTCTCTTCGGATTCTGGAGGGTGGCAGTGTTTTAGTTCTTCAGTCATCATACGAATGTTGAGCTCCCCACTTTTTTCCGCTAGTGTGTGCCAGTGGTGCAAGCTGGGGCCTCGAAGAAGTACATTCATATTTGACTTTGCATATTTTTGTTGAGCCCTACAGGATCAAATATCAAAAAATGAATAAAAATATCCTCTTTTAACTTTTTTCCTGCACAGTGTAATGTTTCCCTGCATTTGACCAATTTTGAACATTTTGCCATTGCAGTTAGACAACAGTAAAATGTTATTCATATATGCATTTACTTTTTTTTTTTAAATATATATGTAGTATATAAATCCAGCTCATTATTTCCTTTTAGGGTTTTGTATTTAGCAAATAATTCTGTGAAGTAACTACAAATACCAAATAACTGGCTTATTAAAAAGCTAAAATTTGTACTTAGGTACTAACTGACTGACTGCCAGAGTATCTAGATCAATAGTCCACGAGTCTTCCAAAGCCCAAGGTAACCCGATCAAACTGCATTATTTGGCTGACTAAAAGTCTAAGGCTTGAAGATGTGCAGTTTAGTTTGACAAAAGACGAAGAAAAGCCTCAAATTCCCCAGTGAAGCTTGGCATTAGTTCTCAAAAATCGCCTCAAACAATTACTTTATTACCAAAGTAGATGCAGATTAATTTTGTGCGAATCCACAAATCGATTAATTGAGTAACTGTTTCAGCTCCCAGTTCATTAGTGCCATTTATGTAGCAAACTGAAGTGGCCTTCTTTTGACTATCTCTATAAAATAGCACTTACAGTACAGTACAGTGTTTCGGGATAAATGTAATACGGCACTTAATGGCTCATTGATATGTGCCCGCTTGCAAAGTATTTCATGGCCTGTACGGTGAGATCACCACAGTACATCATTTGTAACAATAATATTCTCTTCTATTTAAAGAAATTGAATTTATTGCTCATTAAATTTACATTAAACTCTGCTTAATAAGCCTCACTCTAATTGCTGGATAATGCATGGCACTACTTTATGCAGTGGCAGCTAATCTTACTGTTGGAAAGCGAGCGGCTGGCAGAAAAATGGCAGGTGATGCATGTAAGAAATGTAGCCACTTGTAGGAGCTGCAACGATGAAAATCATATAGACTGGAGTTTTATTACTTCACCGAGGACATCACACTTCCAGGCTGCATCTTCCTACTGTATATGCTGTGTGAAAATGCAAAGATTGCAGGGGCTCATCTGTAAATCAAATGCAGTTAAAGCCATCTCTATCTAGTCTCTGCAAGGCAGAGTGTGTGAATGTGCACTCGCGATCAAACTTCACACTCTCTTTGAGCTTATAAAATGAATCTACGTGCAGAGGGTCCTTGTAGCTCAAGGCAAATGGGCAGATTTCACTTCAACACTTGTCCTTTCACGTCAGGTGTTGTTGTAAGCCAGCCAATATACACAGAGAAAGAAGGTGGTTATGGAGGTCCGTGTTGGGAAAAATTGAAAATCTCTTTCTATCCTTGACTTTATATTCCTTTCAATTTCTGAAAGACTCCAACGGCTCTTTAAAAGTATCTCCCTGGGTGCTGGGCATGAAGGTTTTTGTCCATACACTTTATAGCAGAACCTTTAAGTAAATGCTCTATCAGGTTGTTTTGTCAAGGTCACAGGAGGTAGTACTGGAGACCTACATCACACTGAGTTGTGTAGTTATTATTACCAACACCCCCAACCAGCCTGCCACCAAAAAAAATAAAAAAAATAACTGTGGATCTTCTATGTAAGGAATTTATGTACAACTGAATGACAAACTGAGGCCGATCAAAAATGTGTCTGTCTGTCTGTGTTGAAATGTAGTAAACAGTCAATTAGGAGAAACAGACAGATGACAGGTTCTTTCATGATTGTGGGGACAGAAGCCTCCATTCACAGTGCTGTGGTAATGAGCAGAAGTGCTGATGTCTCTGCTTATGAATATGACATTGTTCTCTCTGTTCCCTGGATCTGGGAGACCTCACTCTATTGGCTGCGATGCTTAGACGCTGACAATCAGGACCACAATGACAAAAAAAAAAAGTAAATGCAAAGATTTTGTTTTGAAAGGGGCATAGAGTGCACATTAGTGTGGGTGATGGAGCAATTACAAGCCACCATTAAGGCCGTGGAGCAGTCAAAGCACAGCACTTTGGAAATGAAGAACTCCAGTGGGTAGAAACCCTCCATAACCGTTAAAGTAATAAAAAACAAACAATAAACAAACAATGAAAAAACCTCCACAAAACACGATTGATCGCTTGCTAAAGTTAGGTTTGGGTTGGTGGTGTCAGTATGACTATTCATTTTGCCAAATACAACTTCACAGATGCCAGTAACGGTGTAATAGATTCACTTTGACACCTTTAAACCTTCTCTGAATTTACCGCAGTGCAATATGATTCAATCTAAAACAGTGGCAATGCTAATATCTACTGCGATCGCTACTTGACATTAACTGGTTGCTGTTGTGCTTTCTAATATATCCTTCTCACCTTGAATGAGATGCTTATTCAATTACAGCGATTCTACCGTGTCATAGCTAAACATCTACTGCACATGGCTTTGGGTAGCCAAGGAGGGGTGGTTTGTTGTTGTACAGTTGCAACTGCACGCCACTCTTTGTTGAATATACATTTGAAGATTTGGCAGTAATTTTATGTAAATTTTTCACATTTTTTTGGCTCTCTCTGATGCAAAGACGTTCAATATCAAATGAATAGGAAGACCACATGAAATAAATTACAAATGCTCAAATGAATAAATACTGAGAAATCTTATTACTGTATATAGCCATGAGAAACAAATTCTACAAAAACTCTGAAACATGATAAAAGATATTGGACTGTGTCGACATTTAGTTTTTTATTTTTCTGCATAAACATGATTTTATTTTATTAAAAAAATTATTGTCGCTCAAATGTTCCTCTCTTATAGCTGCATTGTTGGTTGCTCTTTAGCTGCTAAATGCTCAAATACGTTCATCAGGCAGTCTCTGACTGTGTCTGTCTGCGTTTTGATCTCGAATGTTGATCTTTTGAGAGGTGAGGGCCAACCAAAACAGTCACTTTGTGGGCTGTACAGCTCAAAAATGAGGTGAAACTCACTCTTAACCTTGGTATGGTTGAGGGTTGTGCAGCATTATAAAAATTACGAGTTTGTAACATGACATGCAATCGACTGGCCATCATGGCATTTCACATTTTGCACCACCAAGCTAAGCTGGGTCCTCCTGCATTTGTCCTCTTGCTGGATTCTGACAGATTCTGGGGAGACGTTTCACATTATCAGAAATTACACAGATCAGATGGACCCAAAGGGCCATTCTGCAAAATTTGTCCACTCATCCATGTGTCATATTCAATATCTAAGTTGTGATTCTCACAAAATATTAGATGATGTATTTCATTTCAGTGTTAAACCATCAAAAATTGCACTGCTTGAACCAAACGGGGATCAAAATAGGCAAGGATTTTCCTATTGATGATTATCCAGGTCGTCAATGCTTTTTCTTATGGGCAACCCAAATTATTTAAATAATATTTTAACAAATTGTGTTGTCTTTAGATTAGTCATGGCAAAAAGGACTGAACAAAGAGAGAACCTCGAGGGTGGATGGCACAGATGATAACTCACAACATTAGGACTAAATAACAGTTGATGAATGTGGAGGAGAAAGGACTTTTTCTCTTAGAGTAGACTGCATCCCTAATCAATAAATTCAGTTATCGAGTTCCCTCTAATCCACTGCTGGAATAAGAATGAAAAAGGTTCCAATTTAACTTATAAAAGAGGAGATTTTGTTTGATCTGCTAAGAAAAATGACCCGGAGTCAGTTTATCAGTACGTTTCCACATTTGGAAATATTGCCCACGCCCCCCTCCTTGGACCGGTTTTATCCACTTTGCCCACTGTGGCTTGATGGCAGGTTATTTAGAAGTCTGAAGGCAGGAATTTCTCTTCCCCTGGCAGAGCTTAGTTGCATTTCAGACATCAGGAATGGAGCAGCTCCTTTCTTTCTCCACTCGTGGCTTGTTTGGGTGGATCTGAGCCTGATAAAATAACCAGTGTGTGCTCAGAGTCCAGTGTAAACAGCAGCATACAAGTGGGAGTGATGCAGCGCTGCTTTACAAAATCAAAAATACAACTATTCCTCAGTGCCGGCAGAATGCAAACATTTCACTAATCAATAAATCCTACTCTTCTAATAGAAAGACAATTGTTTCAGCTATCATACTTTATTCTGAGAATATAGTGAAATTGGAAAAATCAAAGATTGTCAGCTCGTGCATATCCAGTAACATATTAAGACAAGGACGGCTCTTGCCTTGCACCCTCCTGTGGAATCAGTCCCTGCTTTTCTTGTTGGCACGCTCCGAATGAATTTATTCAAGCTTGATGAAATGTTGTTCCCTTACACAGGGACAACATTAGAATACCTTAGTACTTTAAGTTTTGTTTTACCACTGCAACCATTGCACCTTAAAGCTTTCCTAATTTGATTTACTCAGTGATGTCATCTGGAAAGAACAAACATGTATTAAAGAAATCAGACATATTCCCAGAATATGATTTATTCTGAGAACATATAGTCCAAAATTATGCCTCTTTTTAAATTTAATGCTGCTTTCCCAACTGTTTTTGAAAATGGTTTAGCTATTCGATAAAATGTTACAAAGCAGAAGAAAGCAAAAAATCATCTCTTTTGAAAAGCATGAAAAACAGTATTTTTTCAATGATTTATTCATTTAACTGATGAAAAAACATCTAACATATACCCCTGATATACGTTAGATGTTGACGATGTGTAGCTGACTTGATTTTAATGGTCTGTTTGCTGATTGAACATTGTTGCTGTATTGCACTTGGTGACAGTGATAAATATTTGTAATATTTGTTGGCCTTATTTATGTATATGGAGCCTTAGTTTTGCATAAAGGCTAGAAAAACACATCAGCCAACACCTTTAAAGTTCACTGATTAACATATTGCAGGTTGTTTGTGTAATCCAGACCAAAAATCAACCCTGGACTGACGAGAGCAAGGCGACATTTTTAGACTCCAATGAGGTAGTGCCACCCACAAAGGCATAGTTTGGTGCTTAAGCCTCCATAAAAATCAACCTGCTGATGTTACTTTAGATTAAACTATTCAAGAAATTAGCCAATCAAATAGTGAACCATACAGAACATAGTAAGTAGATTTTGATATTTCTCGACAAAGCAAGGCTAGCTGTATCCCCGCTGTTTTTAAGTCGGTATGCAGATCTAGTCTCTATCGCTGCTGGGTATTAGTTTTTAAAAGATTTCCTTTGATTGAAGAGATACATCCTTTGACTGGACACATTAAGCAGCTCTAAACAGAAACATTTGTTCTGGGGTTGTAGGTTGGGTTAACATCGCTTACTTGGTGGAATATCATACATGTTATTAGCCAGCCTTGACAGACTGGCTGTTGCCCCCAGAGTCTACTTGGATGGATGCACGGATAGATGGCTGCTCCCTTTAAATAAGTGATCTGAATTTAATATAATTAGGCATGTATATATATATTCAGATACACTTGGTTGTATCGTTGCAGAATCCATACAGAATCCATACAGTGAGTGCTGCTCAAGGTGAAATTCGGATGCTGTTTACTCAGAAGTGAGTTGTTGTCTGACAGGTTGGTGTTGCCAGCCTCTGGGGCATCATGCTCTTGAATTATCAGCGTGACGATAGACCCATCTTAATTACCCTCAGATACAGCACTATAATCTGTCATTGTCAGGCCGATCAAGACTGTGCAAACCAAGCACTAAGACTCATTCACCCAAACCAGAAGCCTATTGATTACTTTTCATACTTGAGTCATTGCACTGCGGCGAGACATGGGAGGCAATAGAGCTAATGGAAAGGGGAAACTCAAAGTCACATTGTTTACATCTGAGATGACAGGTAAATGTATTTGAAAGGAAATATGGGCTTGATCCAATGGCTTCCAAATAACAGTCTGTTTGTAGCTAACAAGGAAATTTAACCCCGAGCCACTAAGCCATCAGCTGCCCTGAAGCTCAGATGGTGAGCTTAACGCATGGGAGCTTTTCTATTTCAGAATCAAATCCATGTCCAACGATTGAAAATAGAATTTGTGTTGTTTGAAAAGTTCTTCAAGCTGTTTCACACAATTAGTTTTAATTTCTCTTTGTGTGCGAATGATCGCATCAACAGCATCCTCAAAAATAAAGACTTTCTTAGTCTGCATACCAACTGTACTGAATATACTTTATCAGTATCGCTGCGCTGCAAAACCTGATTAAATTCATGTTGCACACTCGCTTTAAACAAAAAAGATTCTGTATGTGGTGCTAAAAAACATCTTATTATATCTAGTTACTTTTTATTCTTGGTAAATATTCCCTAAAATAAAATGATCTTAGCATAGCTTAAAGTTCTCAAAGACTTGTACTTGTTTCAGTCATACAGTACTTGAGGCACTTGAGTATATATACCATCACCAATCAATAAAATCCAAGAGGCCTAATATGTGGCCTAAGAGAATCCCACATACATGCACACTCTGGTTCCCAGATGATAGGACCTGGCAACCTTCTACCTCCCCTGCATATTTGCCAGCATTTGATAGCAGAGTGGGCAGCGGATGAAGAGTTTGTGGGGAACTCAGTTAGGGTATTACTATCCACCCACCAAAGTGCACACTATGTGGCCCAAACCCAAGAGCACGACTGCTGCTTGTGAGACAGAGAGCGAGGGAGAAAGAAAGAGACACCGGGGAGTTTATTTTCCACTTGTCTTTGTCTGCAAACAGCAAATTTTTTCACCAAACACGTGGTGGAACAAAATAAAGCTGAGAAGAGATGATTAATTAGCATCTGGAAATACGCTGTTATGTTAGGCTCCCATTTAAAAATGCAACTAACAGAAAGAAATACCTTGTATCTGTTTTCTCTTGTTTTGTGACAGTGCTGGATTATAGCTGCTCTCCACATGCATGTTCATTTGAAAGAGTGCAGAGGTGTTGGTGTCGGCTATATGCGGGAAAACATGAAACTATACCGAGGCCATTGAAATGTAATAATAATGCATTAATGGAAAAATAAGTTAAATATCTCTGTTATTGGCAAGCTGTTGGCACTATTCTACTAGATGAGGGACCTATGTTGGATGTCATGCTGCTGTGTTGCTCACTCCATAGTTCCCCTACCTCTCCAGTGGCTGTCAAATAAAGATAAAATATCAAAGCAATTAACTGAAAAATAAAAAGAAATGCCACTTAGTTTTTTTTGTTGTTTTTTGCTAATACTGACCTATGACTCATTTAAGCTTAAGAAAAGCCACCTAACTAAAAGGATGAACCAGTGTTGTGTCTGCACATAACAACTTATCAAAGTCTCATTTTTAAATTGTATCTTTAAGCCCTTCTCCCTAGCAGCCTGTCACAAAAACACTCATTTGTACCCGTTTCTTTAGTCGAATCTATGAAAAATGTCAAGGATAACACAGTTTGACAGGCAGAAAATAGTATTTTTGGAACAACAAGTTGATTCCTAAAGAGCTATTAACTGAAAACTTGCCATATGTCGACATGGTGTGCGGTGTGTTCTTAAAAAAATGGGACAAACTGGACAAGTATAGGACAAGAAAAAGAGGTATCAGGCCTACAAAAACAATCTACAGGAGATGAGCAGTATCTCAAAGTCATGTCCTTGAGAAATAGGAAAAAGTCCAGCAAAGATGTGTTTCTCCATAAGACAGGTCTTAGTGATGAATACAAATTTGAATGCTTTGGTTAAAAAATGAAGTATACACATGGAGGTCAGGAGAGAGGTACACCAGTCAGGTCATGGTTTGGGGCTTCAGTTCAGTTAGTGATGTTGGGGATCTCGTCAAAATATATGGAAGTATTATTATCTTTTTTTTTAATATATACACTGCTGATTGTGCTTTAATGGACCAAACAAACTGACCAACGTGTTGAAGCCAAAGCCTCCAAAACATTTTACGAAATTTAATTGCATTAATTTAGATTTCAGTTTCTTTGTATTCTTGTAATGATTATTTAGTTTATGATTTTTTTTTCATTCAGTATGTGGCTGTATGCTGTTTTCTGTTTTCCCAGTGGGGTCTACACCGTCTTGAGACTCCCTTAATGAGCTGCGGGGCCTTAATGGAGCCAGAATGCATGTTTTTGCTTTATCATTATATGTTGATGTTTGTTTTGTTCTTGTGTTACTGCTTCCAAACCCTCTATAACTTTCCTATTAAAAGTGCAACTTATATTGCACAAAATAGTTTCAGAGCTTAAAAAAACAGGAACATGGATCTAAGCTGCATACCTTCATTAATGCTATTCATTTGTCAAGATAAGCCGATTCCACATGTCAGATTTTCACTCAAGTTAATTCTTTCATCTCTACTTTTTTCTTTGTTCCACCAGTGTACAAATTCTGGCAAAAATGGAAGAGCTGTTATATTTGCATATATAAATATATGCAAAGTGCACAGTCTTAATGCTTTGAATTTGCAATGAAGTTTTTTTTGGGGGGTGGGGGTCTATTTGTGGGAGGGCACACCCACTGAATGTTTCCCTTTTCCATTACTAACAAGCAGAACTTTCATTTATTCAAATCCACAACAAATAACCCAACTTTCTATCCATGCTTGCCATTTACTGTTCTAAAGTTATAGTTTAACTCTTTACTTATTGAGAACCTATAGGATTAACCCTTGAACATTATGGTTTCTGTCATATTTCACGTCCGCTTATATACAGCTACCCTTGCAAAATCTGGAAACTATCCTAATGGATGTCAACCCACATTTTTATTGACATATACTGAGGTTTCAAAACTCATCATTGAGGATACGGTGGAGGTCGTTAGGTGTCGTTTTTATGGGAGCAAGACGTCAATCATGTATTCCCTTTATTCTAAAGGTAGCCTTTTTGTTGTAATGTTTGCCTTTATATGTTTTAGTATGCACTACATAGTGTTCATTTTACATACTTTTATATGCCACTCGATAAACACATAAGAAGATGTATGGAGGCAACGGGACAGCTCAAAGGTAGAATAGCAAAGTGGCACATATTCGTACATTTTAGTGGCTGTTCTTGATCAGGAAGGACCTTTGTCTTTGTGGATGGCTTTGTAGCTTACAACCAGAACTCCATACTTTAGCAAGGTGAAGAAACAACAAAGTCTGCTTCTCACTTCAGTAATATTTGATTTCATGTTCTTTTGTGTAATCAGGTCTCATCTAGTTTTGAAACACTGTGAATTTAATTGGTCATTGTGAAATTTATGCCCTCTCTAAACCCGTTTCAATTGGTTTTGCATTCTTCAGAGAGGGAGAAGACATGCCAGTACTCATTAGTGGGGAGCTACTGTTTACAAAAAGGTTCAACACCTCTCTTGCGCTTAATTTGCCTTTATTTTTAAGTGCGTTAATGATCTAGTTTTTGGACAAGGCAGTAACTAGTAAAATATGTGGACACTGTAGCACACTGTGTGAACCTGTGTGTGCAGAAACTGAAGTTTAGTCTGTCTGTCATCTTGTCTATCAGTCATATTAGGATTTTGTTTTTCCTTGTAAGGATCAGTGTTGCTCCCTCTCTTGTGAGAGCTATCAGTCATTTCAATAGTTGCTCGGTAGCTGTGTGCACTGTACGGAAATGCTTTTTCCTTCCTTCCTGTGAATTCTGGGCTCTGTTTTCATCCGGGTGTGTGCCACAAAGGTTTGCTGTCTTATTTTCTGATGGTACAGGGGTTCACAGGATCATTATTTTTTGAGCCGTAAACAGAGTCATTACCGGAATTGTCACTTTGTGCTGCCACAAACACTTCCATTCCCAGTTTGGCAATAGTGACTTAGCTGCTTGTAGACAGAACCAAATCTAACTAAATGTTCCTTAAAAATGTGAAAAATTTAAACTACAAAAAATAAACTGCATTTTTGCTGTTCACCATTATTTGGTTTATATTATGTCAAATTGCATATTTAGTTCATGTTGGAAATTTGGGATTTTAACATCGCCTGTGGCACTTTATTTTGCTAGCTGCATTTTTTTCACTTGCGCATCCTTAAATTATAAATTTCCTCTTGGGAGAACCTCCTCTGAACTCTCTGGCATTGCCAAATTATACATCACTATGGGGAGAGGAATGCTTTTAAAGAGATGAGAGGAGCTCATGTGATTGACCCTGATTGTTATCAGCTGCTAACGCGCTCGCTGATAATGCATGATAATAGCTTATGTCTAATTCAGTCCTGTTTTTATGTGCAACAAGAAAAATGGCATTGATCTCAAAATTTCAGAGCTGAAATCACTAAAACTGTTTACAATTTGAGAGAAAATTCTGTGTTTATGTCAGACTCGGCTCATGAAAGAAGCTGTTTAATAAATATGTTTTCATCAGCATTTAGAAACCCATAACCAACGTAGTGTTTACAGGTACACTAGACCAGAAGTGCACAATTAATTTCCCCAAGGGACTACATGATAAACTGGGACTGTTGTGGAGGGCCATACCAATAAGCTTAAAAAAAAGACCAAATTAATAATGATCAGAACTGAAGTTAGGTTACTCGTCCAGTCCCAATTTGTCCCGTGACCCCTTAGGAAAATGAATTATCCATGCCTGCAATAGACCGTCCTCCATTGCTCTGTTGTCCTGAAAATGCAGTAATTTCTTGCAATGGTAGCCTACTGTTAGCTAGCTACCTGTAACTTAGCTCTACTTTAAGGTGGTGATGATTGGCACAGTAACTAGAAGTATACTTTTAAACCTGTGAAATTATTTTATTAAAAACAGAATTCAGCTTGTGTATCAAGCTTTACATGCAGTATAAGTCATGTAAAGTTTTGCAGACACATACCTGCCAACCATGTGATGTTAACTTGTCCGTGACTTTCTACAGTTATAGTGACAATGTACAGTCAAGTGATAACGCAGCAGCCCTACAGGTCTGGAGGGTTTATTCTGTGTCCATTGAGTGAGCGCTTTCTGGAGGTTGTTGGTAGTCGCTGGGAAATTGATCGCTGAAGTCCCAGTCACACAGAACTTTAGACCTGTCAATGACCTCTTGGCAATCCCTGGCCATTTGGGAAAAAAATTATGTTTTCCAAACCTTCTTGCAATTGATTTGGCCGCTAGTAGGTTGCTGCATTCACTCGTACTTTAGGTGGAACATGCTGTCTTCTCTACAGACATTTAGCAGGTACTCTCCGAGGGGTAGCGAAACTGTTAAAAGTGTGACACAAACTAGAAATGGAGACCATTCGCTTTAAGAGTAAAAGTTTGAAACATGTCATTTGCAGTGCTAAAGTGCATCTATTACTTTGAAAGGGAATGTTCTTCAGTTCTAATTTGCTTTGCATTTTTTCAAGTTTTATAGGCACAGCAAATGTTTGCACATAAGTTGGTGTCTTCCCTGCAAAGATCAGTTGATTTGGGCAGTTTGCTAGGGACCTAAGAATTCATAAGGAAGTTTATCGTGAATAGCCTTCTTTATAAATGACTGTCCAATCAATCGGGACTACATATTTTTCACATACAACGTCTGGGTGTATCATGTCCAATATGACGGAAGACTCCCAAGCAATGTGCATATGAAACCACATGAGGAATATTCATTGATTATACTACTTCCACTTGATATGCAATTTAGCTACTTGTCCAATTGCTTTGGCAAATATATGTTATAGTTTTCAAGTTTAATTTAATTTTCATAACATGTAAAATTGCCAAATCAATTACTTTTAAGGTTTTGCTTTTTAGGTTGCACTCTTTTTAAAAAAAAACATCAACAGGATGCATCTCAGAAAAGAATATGAACAAAATATGAACAAAATATTTTTACAGCCTCTTTCTGTGGTCAAAACTTACCAAATGAAAAGTTTTGTTGTCAGCGTAAGTCAAACTTAGCTCTGTACAGAAAACCACTAAGGAAGGCAGAGTTGCTCCAGTCTAAAAACAGATATCAATAAATGTAAACAGTACTGGCCTAGGGATGTCATTAAAAAGAATAGCATGTCTAGACCTCATAAAGCGAAAACATATTGTTATTTCGAAGCAGCAGGAGTTATTGCCTGTGAGCACTAAGATGACATCCATCAATTTAGGGTTTTATTGGAAAATGTAGATAGGCTGCTTGGGAGATGTAAATGATTTACTTAGCATAAAGTTTTGCTTGAACAGGCAGGGAGATAGTGTAGTTAGCGAGGGCAGGGAAGTATGCATGTGACAAAAGCGGTATTGAAGCAAAAGCTGATTTCCCCAACCCTGAGAGAATCACGATCTGTGCATGAATAAATAGGCTGGACCTGCACAACATGGATTATTCTGGTTCAAATATCAGTAGACTTAAGGGTTGTCAAATGGCATACATGTGTAATAGGATTGTTGTACATGATTTAATTTTGTCACTTGTACCCAAATGTCATATCTTCTAAGGTTTATGCTGATTGTTTCTCACTGTTTTGCGCAAATGAGTTTTTCTTTCCTTCTGCCTTTTTATATTGTACGTTCAGGCCAATTTAACAGAATCTCTTCACATTTAAAACTCTTTCCTTTGAATTTCTAATGATATGATGGCGAATGAAAACCCTTCCTGTAATGAAGACAGTTTATACAATAGATGTCAGCGCACGGGCAAATCACTATTAACTTCATTACTGCCTGTCAGTGGAATACGCCAATACGTGGTGTGACAACAACCTGAATAAATTTAATTAACATAGAAAAAAAGAAAAGATTTTAGATTCGGCACATAAAAGTTTGTAAAATTCCACTCTGCGTTTTCGAAATGCTAGAGCTTCAAAGTCAGAGCATTTGCATTCAGTTGTGTATCACTTTGACATGTTGGCCTCATCTTTCAGTAAATCTCAAATCTACATTTATTCAAATGTGCTCAGCGCGGTGAAGGTTGACACTGCATAATCCATCAAAATGTTCCATTTGAGGAGAGGGGCTGGAATTATTTGAATCATCAGAAAGCAGCCTTGCTTGAGGTGAAGCAGCAGATATTAGGGTAGAAAGAGCTGAAATTTTTAACCCCTCGGAACAACAGCTTTTAAATTCTATTTAGATAAAGGACATGAAAGCATTCCTTTTTCTCAAATCACGTCTCTCTCTTTTGTAATACTACTTGATGAAAATGCATGAAATGTGGTGACACAGGCCTAGAGATTGCTTGGTGATTTCCTGGCAGCAGTGTTGAGGCAAGATGGCTACATATGCATTGTGAAACTGGATTATAATATAACTTATTTTCTAGAATATTTTTGCTGTCAGCACATCACTTTTGTAAAAACAAAAGAAGAACTGAATCTGAGAAGCCAACATCTCCTAATTTTCCAAGTTTCTAAGCAGTGGATATATCAAGGTATCATCTAAGGCATTGTTTTCCAACATTTTGGAGCCACGCATATGTTTCACATTAAAAAAATCACACGGTCACACTTTTTTGCTTTCTTCTGACCACTAGTCATGCTAGGGCCTTCATCTGGGTCGGAACTTTGTCCAGGACCCAGGTCATATTTTCTTTTCAAATATTTATCTATTGCTATTTCTCGCTGCGTTGTCTCACTCACAGCATGACTATTATGTAATTAATTAGAGCCACTGGCTGTACTGCCCTCTAGTGGAAGACAATGTAATCTTCCACAGCACACCTGATCATTTCTCACGGCACACCTATGTGCCACGGCACAGTGGTTGGGAAACACTGATCTAAGGAGACAACCACAAGCACATGATTTATGTCTGGGATTTGCAAAGCTTGTCACTAATAATACTGGTTGGTTATACAGAACCCAACCCAGGCTCAAAGCCACCTATTATCAGCGTGAACGTCATACAGTCACCTGTGGTGGAGCTGTAATTTGATGTTCAGAGTGTCGCTCCTGGCATAGATGTGGATGCTGGTCTGTCTGGTGGTCCGGCGGTGTTCTGGTCTGCTTTCCCAGTGGTTTTCAGGGCAGGCTGTGGGGTGTAGAGGTGCTTCTGGGCTGTTGTGCCCACTTGTTGTGTTGTGGACTGCTTCTAGTGGTGTGATCGGTCTTGGTTTATTGGTTTCTAATCCTGATGGTGAGTGTTTGGGACATGGAGCTCCTGGGCTTGTTTTCTGAGATTGGTATGCCTGGTTTGGAAGATAAGCTCACAAAAAGCATTTTTAAAATTCATTTAAAACTATAAAATGACTTAAAGGTAAATCCAAATGTAAAACTGTCCCAAAGAGCCAGCAGCAAAACCTTGAAAAAGCTCTACAAGGGACTGATTGGATTGAAGTGATTACAGATGGGAGCATAGACAGCGGGTGTGATTTATTTCTTGTAAAAATTAATGAAGTGTTTCATTAGAAGGAGGAATCAAAATAAAAGCAAAGGGAATACTCTGCCCTGGCTAAATGATGAATGCAGGAGACTGATAAAAGGTGGGGATAGATTGCATAAAAATGGTCTTTTTGCATACCGACAAAAATTCTGGCGAAAGTAATAGACCATACTATAGGCGAAACAAATGTTTTTATTCAGATAACTTAAGGGACAAAGGAGAATGAGGAAAAACTGCCAAGAATTACTAAAACTACTTTGAAGACAAAAATAAAAGATGTAGAATTCAGAATTAGTAATTCATTAACAAAAAGGCCAACCCCTATAGCTAAGATAGCAGAGTTACTGACTAATAAACTAAACCATGGCTGCAGCACTTTACATCCAATTTACATCTAATTCAATTTCGATTCTTTATATAGTGCAACATTTAACAGAAAAAGCTAAATGTTTACTGCATATAAACACTTGCATGGTTACTGTAAAGAAAGAATTTAACAGCGTCAGTCATCAGCTCCTTTTATCATCATCAGATGATCAGATCATCAAATCATATTTATCTCATAGGAAGTAATGATGGTACGGCATTAATGATCCATGCAATATGTGAAAACATGTTAATATTCAAATATATGCAGATAATGCAACAATCTTTACACTAAAAGACACTAAAATAGTATCTCTGATTCTTAAAAACCTATTGAATTATGTCAGCCAAAGTCCTTTCACTTGTTTAAAACATATTAAAACAATATGTATGATAGAAAAAAACAGAACTGTATGTTGCCTCATATGTGCACGAACTGTGTTGTAGGTAAAGGGAATTAAATATCTGAATTTTTACAGTGGTAATAAAAGAGTGCTCTACTTATCCCACATTTAAGGCACATCTTAAACAATGACTGGCAACCAGGTCTGTGACCACTATAGCCCCTTTTCCATTAGTAACAACTCTGGTCAACTTGCCACGGCTCACCACGAGTCAGCTCGGATTGGATCGACTTTTTTCCGTCACAATTGAGTACCACCTAATGTGTGTGGCTGTTGTTATAGCAACGAGTCAGAGCATCCCATGACGTAATTAGTATGCGTCATGAACGCTAAAACAAAGATGGATATACATGCTGTTCTGTCTGTGGCTTTTTCTCAGACTCGGGGACCACAGCGTTGTTTTTGTTGCCATTTCCCTCATTGTTGGGCTTAAAAAATGGTGGTTTTGATATTCATTGAGAGATGCTTTCATGACTCATCAAGTGCTGCCACTGACCAGCCAGTTGGTGGCATGCAGTATGACGACGTCACATTTTAGTACCTGCTCGGATCTCTTGGAACCATTTTAGTACCTGGTACCAGGTACTATGACCTAATGGAAAACCCTGAAAAGTGTGGCGAACTGTGGGGATTGGATCCAAGTAGGTACTAATGGAAAAGGGGCTTTTTAACCAATTTCTGTCTAAGTGTCACTGTTTGCATACAGTTCAACATGTTACATGAAAACCATGCGTGACTCCTCTTGCAAGACTGTGGACCAGGCTCTTTGCGACTGATTTCACTTGACGATAGCCTCCAACGTCCAGCAACGATTCAGGGAAGCACATTTTTCCTAGCGACTAGAGGTTGCCAAAGGGTTGCTGACTGGACTGTGTGACAGAAACAGCCATGGCCTTGGGCATCCATATTTCTCTGGATCTCCCTCTGCACAGTACCTCTAGAACCCCTTGAGGAAAATACTGTCAGATATTCACTTGGATTCAAGGGTGAACTTACTATAATCTGCTGGTAAATAAGGTTACTGTGACCTCACAAATCTGTTTTTAATCAATCAATCAATCAATCTTTATTTATAAAGCACTTTTTTTAGTCAAGTCAAGAATTCAGTCAAGAATTCAGGTGCTAATTGAGACAAAATTGGCAAATGTTTTATAAGATATTTAGGCAAAGGGATGATTGTATTTTTATCCAATAGGTCCACAGCTCACTTCATAGGGTTCTGCAAAAACACTTCTGTACATTTTCCAACAGCAGAATGGGAGATATTTGGTTGGATATTTAATTTATGACACTTTTTGAATCTTTTCAAACTCCATTCATCCATTAAAGCAAAGACATGATAAACCACAGCGAGGTGGTCGAACACAAAGCAGATAGGAAAACCACACGCTCTCACATCCCCACATACAGCCAATTTAGATTCATCAATTAACCTAACATGCATGTCTTTGAACTGTGGGAGGAAGCTCACACAGTCACGAGGCGACAGTGCTAGACACCCCACCACTGTGCCCCCTATTCAAAGGTTAGGTTTGAGCTACAGTTGGACCTTTTTACCTAAGCTTGTGTTTTAGATGAATATTTTGGTCTTTTTATTGTCCATTTTTATAGAAAATGAGACAGTGCTGCAACTTTCAAATCTAATGAAGCTTAAAAATTAAACAATCTCTTGTAACTATCTGCGGCACATTAAAAGAACCTGCATAGCTTTACTTTAGTTGGAAACGGATCTTTATGTCCCCATAAAAGTATCTTCTTCCCCTTTACTGACTCTTTCTGATTGCTTTCATGTGTACTATTTGAGTTTTACAATCAATTACAGACATGGTTTAAATTCCATTTTGGCCATAAAGAGTAAAAAATTATGCCCATGTCCATTCTTCATTTGTTGCAGCGGAAAAGTGGAAAGGAGATGAATACTGAAGAGAATAAAGAAGTTGTGTTTCCATTGCTACCTGTTCCGTGACTTCAGTCAAGGTTGTAGTTCAGGGCAATGTATTAAATGATGCTCACATTCATACACATCTTCACTTTGTATGTGTGTGTGTGTGTGTGTGTGTGTGTGTGTGTGTGTGTGTGTGTGTGTGTGTGTGTGTGTGTGTGTGTGGTGAGAGCTGGGAATGTATTTTTTCATCTCTGTGTCCAATTTCAAGGTTGGAGTGTGTGTTCAGGGACACACGTGGAAAAAATGAATTAAACAGCATTTTGCTGTGCTTCACTTAAGGTCAAAACCATACCCTTAATATCAGTCACAGTTTCGTAGTGCCTTATAGATCAAAATGTAATTCTGTTGATTAAATGCAACTTCAGAAGCCTTCACACAAATGTAATTACCGATCTTCAACAGTTTGTCACGAGATTCTTTTAGTGCAACCTTGTATTTTTATGAAATTGATACATTTCTTTTACTTTATACACATATATATGTTATTAGTATAAAGCAGAATTACTTTTGACATGTCTTGCTTAAGCTCGCATAAGAAGATTGATGCCACTTTTATATTTCCGTGATAATAATAGGTGGAACCGCATCTGTACAGAAAGTGCAGCTTGGAGATGGTAGCATTTGTCACGCACTCAAAACCAAAAGTCTTTGAAAAGTTACTTGGGTTATTTATACAAACAGCAAACATCACTCTTGCAGAATAAAGATTTATTTGTTGTCTCTTTGACTCGATTATTCGGTGATTAGCGGCACAGGTAGAAAACTTTGTGTGGATGACACATTGAGCCCATGGCTGATGAACTGCTGAATGACAGTTGGCTTACCCTCAGGGGAGCACCTGTCTTTCAAAATATATTGTAAGTGTAAGTGTCATTATTAGCAAAATGCTGTCACCTTGTGCTTATGTACCGTGTAAAGTTTGAAATGATATATTCATAGTAAACAAACTATTAGTGTGATGGGTGACATGTTTTGTCCGGTGATTATGCATAATTGTGTTTAATGATTTTCTAGGCACACAAGCATGTCAGACAAACCTACTGCATGTTTGTTTTTGTCTCCAGCCATCGCTCTTTGTGTTGTCTAGGTCACTTTGGAATATTCATAACCTCTTGTGTCATCAACACCCACGCAATTTGCAGAAAAACGTCTCACTCTTGACTCCGAGGCCGGGTATTGCCAATCCAGGCCAGTGTGGCCATCAGGCATCCGCGATGGCATAATTGTGGAGTATAAAACATATCACAATGACATATCAGTCAGCGGAGATATGCAAAGACCTACTTGGTTTATCCTTACTCTTGTCATAATGGCCTGAAAAATGGAGGTTTGTTTTCTGCTGGATCATAATTATGTTTGGTATTTATGAGGCCCATCAAGCCTTCAGTCTGGAGGAGCTGCGTTTGAAGGTGACTCTCAGACACATCGCATCTAACTGCGGACACATCGAAACAAGGCTCTCAGACAAGCTGTCTCCTCTCACCGAGCCTTTTAAATCATCATCACTCTATCCAGCTGTATGATGGTTCACATGATATATCACCTGTTAGAGCAGCAGCGTGCGCACCACCGGCAGACAGTGACAATGAGTCTGGCAGCGAGCCTTTGCTCGTTTGTTGCTTCTGTTTCCTGTTATTAAGCTATTGCTTCCATGCTGGTGAGTTAAGCGTCACTTAAACTGCCAGTTGAGTTTGGTTTACTTCGTTTCTTTTTTCTTTTTGCCCTTGAAACTTGTTTCAGTGATGTGGCCAGTTGAATTTTTCATGGCTTCAATCAGCTTGCAACAGCTTGTTAAACTCAGGAATCTAACGCGACTGTAATGCTGCTGCCCGTCCGCACGTCATTCTGATAAAGCTCAAGCTGTCGGCACATTTACACAGTCTGAGTAAACTCTCTATTGTTCATAGTTAGGAAACCATTTTTGTGTGTGTGTGTGTGTGTATGTGGAGTTTTGTCAATCAAAGCTGCTGTTCTGATTGTGATAATAATGCACTCACAAGCTTAATTGCTGACATAATGACACTGCTACACAGACAGGATTCAAAGGAAAACTAGGTGGATATTTTGTCTTTTGTTGATGGTGACAGCGGAGAGATAAAAGGAAATAAGGGTGAAAGATGGAGAGAGGACTGGTGTGCACCAAATGTTGTTGGGATTTTACAATCAGAACCTCTAAACAGCCAGGACAGTAGAAAGGGCAAATCCACCATCTGCTTCAAGGCCTTTTTGGGATATATTCACCCCCGTCTGCATGGGTTCTCTCCGAGTACTCCGGCTTCCTCCGACAGTCCAAAGGAATGCAACTTGTGGGTTAGGTTAACTGCTGATTCTAAATAGGTGGGAATGAGAGTGTGAATGGCTGGTTGTCCCTCTGTGACGAGCTGTTCAGGGCGTACCCCACCTCTGAATGGGATAAGCATTAAGTGGATGGAAATAAATTAGCTCAGTAAAATATAATACAATATCTTCCTGAGAACCGAGGAAAAAAGAATCTTCCCATTAAACTTTTTTGGTGATTTTCTGCCTCTCTGGAGCTAAAAGAGGCCCCCAAACACATGAGGTTTAAATAAGTAAAAAGATATCCAGATGTTTTATTATGTTTTACTCTTTTCTGTTAAAAAATGTTTCTGATCTATCTGCAATTAAAACATTTTTACAATTTCTTCTTTCAGAACCACAAAATAATAACTTTACTGCAATTAAGAAATAGGAGTTTTAAAGCTAGTCTATAAGGAAAACCCATCTCATTCATTGGCGATTGGATTCTATCAAGAAGATTTGTCTCTGTAACCTAATTTGATGTATTTATTACTGTTAATTAGTCAAAAAAAATGCAGAGAATTGATTGTGTTCAACATCTACATTGTGCTGTTGGCACAAATATTTTAAAGATGTATTAATTGGCAGTTTGAATGAATCCCTAACAAATTCTTGCTACCTCTCTGTGAGGCAGGTTGTTCTTCTTTTTGGAAATTACAGAGCGCTTTCATTAGGCAAATGATATTGATTATTTGCGATTTTTTTTTTCATTGTAATTATGTCATCAGTGTGAAAAGGGCGAGCCACAGACAAGGGAGGAAAAATATTAAAACACTTAATAAAACCAAATGGATTTTACTGACAGTAACAAAACACAGAATATTGCAGACTTTGTGCTTTGAGTTGATATCACGTTTAAGCTGCTTATGTGAACATTCGTCATTTTGACAATCAATAAAACTGTGGAATAACCCAAGTAGCAGAATCCTCATTTCTGCTTGAAATAGTCTGACTTTAAATCACCAAAAAAAAAGTCATGTTGCCAGCTTCTAACTGCGGGAAGAGAAATTACGTTTTCACTACTAACTGTGGATCTCAGTAGTAACACTGAGGAAGTGTGTGATGCCAATTATTTTTTTGTTAAAGACAACAAATTATTTCTCATACGTAGAGTGTGAATTAAACCAGGTGGGACTGCAGGAATCTCAGTCCATGGTGCTTTTTTGCGGCTCCTCATTACTCTTCCTTTTTTTCCTCTAACCTCTTTTCTTTGTTTCTTTCTTCACTCCTCTTTGTGTGACACAGCCACTTATTACAGTTAGAGGGCAGGTGTTTCTGGCCTCAGCTGGACATTATCCTGGCCCAGATTGTCCTTGGACCCCCATGTCTGTCTTATGACCTCGACCGAGGCAGCCACATATATCATCTGCTATTCTTAAAGCTACCCATACCACTGATTAATCCGCTTTGGTCCGATTTAGAGATAATCAAAGGCAACGCATCAAAGCATTTTATGGAAATAATGACTCACTCATTAGCCATATGTTTGACAAGTACGCCCTCTTGGCATTGGGAACCTCTCTATAAATCATAAACACAGATCTGACAAAAGGAGATGATGAAATATATATTCTGACTGAGAATCATCGAGATTGTATTATTGATGGATTACAGAGCAAGCTGTCATAAAGTAGCCCAGTCTTTACTTGATGTATGACTGCCGAGAATATATTTTGGGTCATCTTTGCTGCCACCATATTTCTTCACAGAACATGTTGCAGTCATCATTATCAGTCTGACCTGCTCGGGGAATTTTTCTCCCCATCCAAACACCCAGATGTCATCACATACAGCTTGTTATAACTGAAGCAATCTAAACAAATGATCTCACTGGCCACCTAAACATGTTTTCCTCCACATAATATGAAGCTGATACCCTCCCTTGCCCCTCCAAACCAGCCACCCACTCTCTGTCTCCTGTCTTCCTGGGCAATCTCCCCAGGCTGTGAGGACAAGACAGGACAGGAGAGGATAAATTACAGCCACAGAGCCCCGGCTCCCTCTCATGCTTTCATTTGCACCAGCAATTAATCAGCCATCACTGGAGAGCTCTTGCATGTCAGACTGAGGATTTTATTAGGGATGTCCTTTATGGGCCTTAATGAGACTTATGTCTTCCTTGAGTATTTCATTTGCTGCACATAGCATGGCTGCTTGTAACCTTGAGGTGAGGATTTTTTTTTCTAAAACAGTAAAGCTTGGCAGGGCTTTGTTACTCACCTCTTCCTGATCTTGACTTGATTTACGCTTTCATCCGCTGCCTCCCTCACTATTACAACTCCTCTTGTCTTACAGTTATCTAATTTTAGGTACAATTAGGCCTGATTTGTTTTGTTTATTCTGACATCCTTCCTGCTCGCTCTGTTTTTGAAATACAGCACTAAGTGCATCATTGAAAATGTGACAAATTGCCTTTCATTCTGTGAAACGCAGGTAGACAGTACAGCAGCGCGATAACTGCTCTAAGTTGATTAAAATAAAAATGTCTGGGCTTAGCACTTTATTATTATTGCAACAGCTACATAAAACGCACTTTTCCGGGCTCTTGGAAAAACGTGACGTCACGTACTTTCATGAGCCAATCGGGATTTAGCGAACTACATATGAAGAGAGGGTTGTTGGGTTGTTTCCTCACATTACTGGACCGCTGCACAAAGCCTCATCCAATCGCACCCACACAGTCCTTATGACAGATCAGCTGAAGTTTTAATTAACAAGTAATGATGAATAAGTTTTTGTGTTGCTTTTTTTGGCACAGCAGTGAGTTTGACACTAGACAGAAGGGAAAGGAAACGTGCAATAACTGAGTAGTCTGCTGCTAAGGTGCTCTTAAAGCATGTGCTTAAAGCATCACTTTAATCATTTAAAAAAATTAAGTTCAGCTATTTGTTTCAGAGACAAAAACATTGGATTTACAAAAAAATAAATTCAGTGTGATCTTCGAAAAACTCGTTAAACATGTACTGTGGGAGTATATAACCTCTTCCAACCATCTGGATTAAAAATATTCCATCTGTGAAAGAATAACTACAGATTATTTTCTTACCAAGGTAAAACATTCAGCGCAATAAGGGGCAAGTTCAGCTTCATAATTTCAATTTTCAAAGAGCTTAATAACCTGTGTTAGGACAAAGAGACAGGACAGAACTTGCTATTTAATATGCATCATCCTACAATAACATGTCCTACTGCACAATAATGTACACTAACAGAGAATTATCTAGATGTACACACACACGCACACACAATGTGTTAATGTGCCATGCATACTGACTGCATATATTTATCAGTTTCATTATTGTGTTAATGTTCATATTTCTATTTGAATATTAACATTATTAAGATTGTTTACTGTTCAGATATTTGGACAAATTATATTCTCTTGCATCGGCAGTTCTTGAAACACTAATACAAATAATGGCACAAAAAATATATTATTTCTGAAATTCCAAGGTCGATCAATCTGTTTTCCTAAATTGTCCATTAGATTGGGTGACGGAAGGTGTACGCCTTGGATAGGTCCATTGTAGAGCTAAAACAGAGATGTTGTTGAAGGTAACATTCACACCTACAGACAATTTGGAACCTTCAATTAACATAAGATTTCTTTGGATTTTGTGAGGAGCTCCCTGACAGAACCAATGCAGACACAGGCAGAACATTGAAACACCACACCTGCCTGCCAAGTTTGAACTAGAAACCTTCTTAAGGGGAGGTGAGCGTTCAAGTTCAAGTTCAAGTTGGCTTTATTGTCACTTCAACCATATACATTTAGTTCACAGTGAAACGAAACAACGTTCCTCCAGGACCACGGTGCTACATGCAACATAAATTTACAACATAAGTTAACACTAAACTAGCTAACTAAGAGGCCTAGTTAGCTGGCTAGCAGAGACAAGACAGACTGACCTAACATAAATTCCAACATAAATTAACAAAAAACTAACTATCTATAACTATCTAACTATCTACCGTGTTAACCACTGCACCGCTGTGCAACCTCAGAGTTCCACTTTTTTATGCTAACTAGCAAAATTTGATGTGTGATATTTGGCTTCTAAACAGTGTAATACTCAAGCTCTTTTCACACACGCATGGCTGTAACCAGCTACCAGGATACAGAGGTTTGGTTTTCAGTAATTATTTTTTCAAAAAAAGACAGAAAAACTGGTCACGAATCAATATCTGATTCATCAGATGGCTTTTACTTTGAAAAGACTTTAGAAAGTTAGTACTACAGCCCATCTAATTAGGTTGTGCTGTGTTGTGAAGGAGGTCAAGCTGACGTTTGACAGTAAGGCCAGAGCCACAGAGTAAGTGTCTTTTTCAATATTTTGTTGTCTTATTTTACTTCACTTTTAAGTGATACACATATTCCATATTTCAACCAATATGTCTGCCGTTATTAGCCATTTGCAGCCATATTGGAATCAGAATTTATAATGGCCGATAAATTTAAAAAAGAAAAGAAGAGATGGGAGATACAACCTTCGACAATGTTCTTAGTATTGATGTTACATAATTTGTACACCAGCTTCCTTGTTACAGGTAGGTAGAGATTTGTACGTTGTACATTATTTTGTAGATGACATTTGGTCGCTATAAGACATTCCAGGCTCCAGTTGCCTGGGTAACTAATTATTTACCACCCTACCATATGTTAATCAACAGTATTCTCCACTCTCATTGGTAGTCCATCCAATATCTTGCCTTGGAATTGAGAAAGGATGACTTCAGGACCCGCCTACTTCACGTCACCATTGGTTATTTCGACAAAGTCGCTGAATGTCATTGCCTTTCTACGGCCTCTGCTTCCCTCATGTTTGCTAGTCCTGTGTGAATGTGACTTTAAGCTGCTTGTACGTATATTTGCTTGATATCTGACAGTTGATCAGTAGTAGACATTGCAATCTCTGTTTGCCTTGGTACCTTGTTTTTACCCCCTCATTATATCTTCGCTTCTATTGGTAGTCAAGCTTTGATCATGAGATTAGTATAACTTTGTATCCACTTGCATTCCAAAGGTTATTTCAATACAAATTTACAGGTTGGCAGATTTCAATGACATTTCAGTGACAGTGATAATCTAGATAATATAGTCCTACCTGATTCACATCTGTTAGTGTTAGCAGAAAAAATATAGCAGAAGAGGATTGTGGCTGTGTTTTTATTGGTCTTTACCTCACAATATAAAGCACCTTGAGATGACTGTTTTTGTGTTTTCGCCCTATATAAATGAAGTTGAATTGAACTGAAGCCTAGCTTGCTCATAACAAAATAGTTTAAATAAAGATAATAATTAAAACTCCAATCTCAGTGTATATTTCGGACGGTGTGATTAGGTTTGTGTGGCTGCTCCTTCTTGCTCAATTACTCGCTGCAGTATTTTTTTTCCGTCTCTTTTTGGACAAAGGCGTTGCATTAACGAAGCTTTTTTTATCCAGTCCAAGGCATTCATGTGTCACCAGTTTGAAGCTCTCAAAATGAAACAGTGGGAGTTTGAAATGTATGGCTTGGAGTAGCAGTTGCTTAATAAAATATAGAAGTAAAGAAATGAACAAAACAATGAGTTCAAGCAGTGGATTGTTTTCCTTTGTGTTGCTTATCCATATGAAGGCAATTTGACTCCACCGATTAAAAAAGTACCATCAAGGAGATAATGAATACAAATTTATCAAATTGCCATTATGGAAGAATATGACAAACATAAAAGACTATGAAAAGCATTGTACGTTAAGAAAAGTAAGAAGAATATTTTCATTTATTTACTTCTGTATGTGTGTGTGTGCGAGTAACAGGCAGAATACTTTCTTTTTTCATCCAGATGGTTATCAAAGACTCTTACCTTGAGAACAGCAGTAATTCAAAGCATCGTTTGAATGAAGATTTCAGAGATTGCTGCAAAATAAGAAGCCTATGCATGACTCATTCTGATAACTGGTGCTAGTGTCAGTGTGGCTGAAGGACAGAACCAGAGCTGCCAGTGGAACAAATTAAACATCAGTTAAATCAGAGCTAACACAATAGCCACTGTATATGTCTATTTGTATGTAGAGAAAATGCAAGCAAAGGACTTTGTCCGCTGGTTTTCTTTGTTTGTTTGTTTTTTACTGGGAGCCTGTCTGCACTGTTTTGTGTGTGCCTAAACAGAAACCGGCTACAATCACTGTGAATACACTCGGAGTGGGCGTCACTAAGTTAACCCGTAACCACAGAGTCAGGCAGTAGGAGGATATGGAGGCCATCTGGAAGCATTTTTACAGTATGGTGTGGCACTTTGCCCATGTGTGCTACAGGAGGGGTCGTATGACGGTCATGAAAGAGAGAGTCTCTGGAATCCTCCAAGGACGCTCACATGAATATTCTCAGCCCAATTTTCTGGGTCAGACCTAAGCTCAAGTAAAAGTACATGACCTGATCACATCTGTCACCAGGTTGTGGAGCGAGAATTATCAAACTGTATGACCTTTAAAAACTTAAATGATATCTTAGGAATTCTTCAAGCAGCTTTTGTGAGTGTGTGATGAGACCCTATGACGACAGAGGCCGTTTAAAATTACAGTGCCTGACTGCCCTTCTTTTTCCCCCCCCTCAGAAACGCCATATGTTAATAAGTAGGACATTTTACTGGGCTGCTGGAAAGTTTGGAGATGGTTTGAGGAACTGAACTAAAACTGGGAACTGAATATCATTATTACATTAATAAAATATAAAAAAAGGCTGTAATCATTATGCTCCATAACATAAAAGCTTTTCAGTTCTCTTTTTTACCCACTTATTTCAATGTTGTATAATTCTATGTCTTTTTCAAGCTTTTCCACTCAATTATTATTGAGTATTCACAGCTATAGTAAAACACAAGCGACTTGGACTGTAGCTTACAAGGTAAAATAAAGCTGTTGGTTGGTTGTTGGAGCTGGTGTAGCCTGTACGTGTAATAGATGTACTATTCAGGACATTAAAGCAAATGTAAGCTCTGCTGAGCATTTGTCAAGTAATATTATTTTCATATTTTCTCTCACTCTTCCCCTAAAAGTATTCCAGTGGTTAATCAATCAAAGCTGAGACGGTGAGTAGTAATAACACAAAATTCACTATTTATTATAATGTACAAAGTTAATAAAAGTGAATAAAAGATAAAAATCTGTTTTGTTATTTATGTGTAATACTGTGTCATTTATGGAGCATTTCTACCATCATTATTGCCACTCTGAAAACAAGATTAGTACTGTACATCAGGAAAAAAAAATTCCAAGCAGAGCTTTCCATTTCCATTATATGGAAATTATGAGAGAAAACCAAAAATCAATTTTACATGGGAAAAACACAATAAAGAAAATGGAGACAGTGCAACTCTATGGGGAAGTACATAATCGTGACTCCCACATGGTGAATTTATATCATCTTCCTCCACAATCGCTTTGCATAATGCATCTTTGATAATTTTCTAATAAATAATAATATAACACAAGTGCTTTTTTACTTTTGACACAAAAGATACAGTTTGCTGATAATATTTCCACACTTTTAAGTAAATGATCAAAATCATCCAGATTTAATTTGTTAAAGCAGGTTTATTTCTTTCCTCATTGCAAATGCAATTAAAATGAGATGAAGGTGATGTCCTTGAGGCCAGGTGTGTACAGTCAGTGCTTAGCAGTCCATTCAGATGATATCAATTAGAATATTGTATTGAAAAAGACACGTTTTGGCACAAACTTGCGCTCAGACTAGTCTGTTTCTCGCTGTGTTCCCTGTTTGACAGCCAGGTGGTTCAGCCTTTAGCGCACAGCAGCTTCAGTTAATTAAGGTTACCCATTTGGATCTTGTCAATGGTTAATTTGCAGATGAAAAAGAGGAAAGTTTTTCCTGCTTCAGCAGCCTAAGCATTGTTTTTGTCTTCTCTAACAGCTCAGCCCTGTCAAGTTGAACACAACTGAACAGTGCACGCAAGCCAGCATTCAGAGGCATAGATAAGGTTTACTCTGAGAACTGCTGGAAATCAATACTGAACCTAGACAAGCTGTTTAATGTACTTTGATAATGTTTGACAGAGGCTTATCTGCCTTTCAGTTTGTGCATGGTATGAGGAAATTACTGGCCAAAGCTTTTCATTTCTGGAGAAATGTTGCAAATATTAGATGAAGTAACTGAGCTTTATTCTTAAGCAAAAATGCCAAACATTGCCTCTTCTCATAAGTTGGCATTTGACACTTTTCTTTTGCTTAAAGTTAAACTGAATATACACTCACTGGCCACTTTATTAGGTATACTTGTTAGGGCTGGGTTGGACCACCTTTTGCCTTGTGGCATAGCTACAACAAGGTGTCGAACACATTCTGGTGCTCTGTTGAATTGAGATCTGGTGACTGTGGAGGCCATTTGAGTCCACTGAACTCGCTGTCATGTTCAAGAAACCAGTTTGAGATGATGTGAGCTTTGGGACCTGTTGGAAGCAGCCATCAAAAGATGGGGTCATAAAGGGATGGTCACGGTTAACAAGCAGGTTGTGGCATTTAAACAATGCTTAGTTCTTACAAAGTGGCCCAAGAAAACAACCCCCAGACCATCACATCTTTGTACCAGCATAAATTGTTGATATAAGACCGGATGGATCCATGCTTTCATGTTGTCCATGCCAAATTGCTGTCGTGTAGCAGAAACCAAGATTAATCAGACCAGTGAATGTGTTTCAGTTTTGGTGAGCCAGTGCAAATTGTGGACTGTTTCCAGTTTTAGCTGGAAGGAGTGATGCCCATCTTCTGCGCACCTTGGTTGTTACAAGGGGCTATTTGAGTTACTGTTGCCTGCTGTTGCCTCCATGTGAGCGGCTGATTAGACATTTGCACTAAAGAGCAGTTGAACAGGTGTACCTAATAAAGTGGCTGGTGATTTGTATTTTTGAATTGTTGGCAAACATGATGTACACTTCGATTGCCTCTAATCTATTAGGCGGTTTATCTGGATGTATCTATTCCTACTAGTTCTCAAAAATAAGGCTGTTATTGTGTTGTATATGAGATGTATGTATTAACATGTGTTATATAAATTGTTTTTGAAGAGTTTAATATATTTACAGATGCCCTTATGTTCTGTTTTCTTGCTCTCTGGGGCATTACCTCTTCTCACATAGAAAACAATTGACATTCTCTACGTAACTCTGAGACCACAGAATATGACAGAACAGCATCTTTTCAGCCCTTTATATTGAACCGTAGAATCGGAGAATAAGTTTAGGAAGATTTTATTTCCCCACACAGGCCTCGTAATCTTTGATATTCACTGTTATGTGCCACTTAAAGAATATCCTTATACCTGGAGTTTCTTCACACATCTCATCCTACAACCACTTTATTTCACAATTAATTATCTGTGGAGAAGTGCCACATTTCTGCTGCGCTTTTGTAGAAAAGGAATCACAAAAATGTAAATACTTACACTGGATATGTCGAAAGAGTGTTGCGGCGACGGGTACTGCGAGCTTTTTCGCCTGTCTTGAAGAAATCTGAGAGAAAATGAGGTGCAACCTTTTTTGCATTTTAAACAAATTAATTTGTAGTTTGAGGTGTGACAGTGGTAAGAAGCACTAGTGGAGGAGCAGAATAATCAAATGACTCCCTCTGTGGGATTTAATAAACCAGAAAGTGCTAATTTCACCTTTGATTGCGTGCGGTATTTAATGCCTAAAGAAAGCAGATCTAACTTCTCATCATGTGCCCAGCGTTCCAACTGTTCTGTGCTGCGTGCGTTACACCGAGCTGTGCCCTTGGCAGCGGAGTACAAAGATCGACTGAGGAGAAGAACACGGTGACCCATCATGTGTGGACATTGATCTTTAATAAATATAGACAGGAAGTGCCTGCAAATATTTATCTTGTAGATACAGAAAACACCAAAGCTCTTAAATCTTTAATGTTTAAGTGATAAACCGGGGGGTGAATATTGATATTCCCGTCACAAGTACACCTGCGGAGCCTCAATTATTGCCTGTAACAAAATAAAGACACCCGTCACACTCTTCAGACTCAGAGCTGGCATCCTAAATGGAAATCTTAAATATTATATGACAAAGCAGCAAATTCTCACAAACTGGAACCAGCTGTGTAAGTAGACTGAATGATCGAAATGAATTATACGTTATTCCCCTAATCATTACAGCTCTCCTTTCAACTCTGCCCTTCCCATTAAGTTCAGCAGCCGATACTCCCACCGCCACGCTGATCATTAAACACGCAGAAAAGAGCGGCATTAGGCGCACGAGCCTACACGCACAATTTATTTACATGATCAAGATTTTTATATTCGCAGCTCAAAAAACTGTTTATGCCATCACTCAGCTTGTAAAAAAGAATTTACATCCTGACTAACAGAAGCATTCACATAAAACCGAACCTCGCGGTGCCTTACAAGATTCGGGGGGCAAATAAAGGAGGCAGACTGAGTGACTTTTCTGCACAGCCACCCACCAGCTGCCGGAACATAAATAGCAATGTATCATTATGGCTGCGCTGAGGGAAAACACCCTGTGTTTTAGTTCTTTGCGGAGGTCATGTGGCAGTCGGTGGGTTTGTTCATGCAGCTCTCGCTTAGAAAAACAGTCTAAATTAGGCCTTTATGATACAGCCACGTAGATCTTCTGAAGCTTATGATGGCAGTTATGGAGATTTTTGTTTTTACTTATTCTCTTTTTACTTTAAGGGGAGCAGAGATTTCAGTAACATTGATTGCACTGGCTCTGGGAGCTGATGGAAGTGACCCTGAAATAAATTAGATTTGTCTACTTCTTATTTATGTCCCATAAATATCACTCTGGAGATTATTATTTTTTTTTGGTCTAAATGAGGTGATGGGGAGAAGGAAAAAAAGATCAATGAATCTTTCTGTTTTGTTGCACACACTCTGCTGCAGGTTTGTCTGGAATGAGCTCTGTGGCAGATGACTCGGTGGTGTGCCCCCACATGATGCAATACGCCGCAAGTCCATATTTCTTTGAACTCGGGCTTTCATGGTAGTCTACCAAAGATTTCTTTTTTGTTATTGTTTTCTTGCCTTTCGTTTGTTCTGAAATTTATCATTCATTACACATAAAAATAAAAGCTACAAATCCATTATTTTGCCGGAGTCTCGCTGTAACTTTCCTGGTTAGAGTTTGTATTAGATTTGATTGGCAGATAGGATTAAGCTGGGTGAGTTGCAGCGTAATGCAGAGAATTGTAATGCCTTTAGAAACCATGTGGTGCATGTTTGTTGTTGGGGTTTTTGTTATCTGGCTTTTCGCGCTTTAATCTAGGCAACAAAGTGTTGAACTCTTATGATGAAATTTGACAGTACACTGAGAGGAGATTGCCTGTATGGCGTTTAGGGGATAACAAGTTGTTTTGCTTCGTCGAAAGAGAAACTCCACCACATGTGAATGAACGCGTGAAATGACTGATTTGATTTGTGAGGATCGCTCTTATTCACTTCATCGTGTCTCGAGCACCGTTGATCATCCCTAGGTCGGTTTTTCTTACCGCATTTTTCGGGGGGCTCGTGCATTTTTGACATAGAAATATTTGGCTGTCACGTTCACTGACAGTGTTGATGAATTCTTGGAATGACTTCCATAAAGTGGCCTGTTTTCCCCAAGTGAGAGCAACTGTTAAATATGCATGGCTGAAAAATAAATGAAGCCGCCTTCTAAGGAAATGTTGATACTCGAGAGGGACTTCTGTATGATTTACAAGTCTGTTTTATTTGGTAGTTTCAAATTTGACGAAAGAGGCGTGGAGATTCAGGTTCGCGGGGATTGACTTTCACAAAATGCAAGAAGCTGCTTTTGTCATTCCGGTCATTTCTCAGCTCACATTTGATGGGTTCAAGCACATATTTATTATTTTGATGACACTGTATGAGTTGGTTGGAGGTGACAAGATGTAGGCAGTGATTTGTCTGTGATTTCCTGCCAGGATGAGCTATAAATGATTTTCTCCTTATCCCTTAGATTTTTTTTTTTAAGTAGGCTGAAATTAAAGACATGCCGGCTCCTTCTGAGCAGCTCTTTAAATCTTCCCGTTAGCTTTCTTTGCTCAGAGTGACCCATTCTGTAATGAACAGATCCATAGTGCTTGTTTCATCTCTCTGCTGCTTTATGTTTAAAGCAATACCAGCTCCGCCATTCGGCTGCTCCGAACACTTCTGTGATTTTCCAGTGGGCTGAACGCTTGCCCAGTTTTGCACAGATCCAGGTTCAGTTTCTGGCAGTGTTGTTGTCTGATTACTGGTGTGAACCAAGCAGTGCAGTTAGCGGTGCTAGTGGATGGGAGGTTTTTAAATAGACCCTGATTAGAAAGGTTCATCTAAGCAAATTACGCATTCGCAAATTAATTTCCTACTAAAATGAAAGAACTCAATCTCACGGTGACCAGAGGACCATCAGACCTGCTCCTACAGAAACAGAAGATAATTAGACCTGTTATAAAATTAGAGATGAACCCGTCCCAATACAGAGACAACATCAACACTGACGGCAGCGTAATGTGCCTGCAGTGAGGAGGCACAGTTAAAAAGAGCAGCAGCATAGGTCATTTTGCCCGCACTTTGCAGTTCTCACTTTCCATCAAGTGCTAAAAAACACAATTTTTGGACACACCAGCGGTACGCTTCGAGTCGCTATTTTTTGGTATAATTAAACTTGACAACTGTTGGATGGATTGCCTGTGAGTTTCACTGGGTGCGTCATCTAAATTTAAATACTCATATCCATATACGTGCAAATGACGAACATTCCCATCATTCTCAGCAGTACTTTTGTTTGATTTTGTGCTATCTTAGCATGCTAACATGTAGTGATTGCAGATGCTAAATGTCAGCAAATCGATACTGTTACTGTGACCTTGCATACATTAGCATTTTGCAGCGTGTGTGGCCATGCTAGCGTCATGTGAGGCTGCAGACTCTTGGTCTTGTTCGTCAGTAATGACCCAAACAGCTTCTGAATTTTGAAGCAGAAGTAACTCCCTGCGGTCGTTAAAGAGTCAGAAACATGTTGGAGGGTAGCTTGAACATCTGCATGTGTTATGCCTTACCAACGAAGCTTCTCGTTTGATGAGCGGATGCGGTTGGTAACTTATTGTCTATCACTTGAGGCACAAGGCTGTCAAACCAAGAGTGGAGAAGCAGCACTACTCACATTAAAGGAAAGCCGGGCAACTCACCTGGGTAAGAGTGGTGGTAATGTGCAGGAAGCACAAGAGTTTGAAATGATTTTACAAGTTGTGCACAAAGCACCTGAGGTTTGATGAGCCCTACGCAACTTCCTTCATTTATACACATAAATCCCTCTGTTTGCATTCATTAAAATCCCATATTGATTCTAAAGGACTCTACTCTGACACTGTCGTGGCTCAGAAAATCCCAGTGGCTTAGTGCTGTTGATAAGACAAAGTTTTGTACGAGGCTTTTCATTCACACTTGCAGCTACAGTTCACAGCTGTCAGAGATTTAAACATAGTTCAGCCATAGTTTTTGACATGTTTATTACTGACAAGAACTAAAGATCAATTCTCACTCACTTCACACCTCGCCCATCATGTTGAGCATCACGCCGAGCATCTTCTATCATTTCAAAACCTTAAAAGCATTCACAGGGTTCACATAAATTCTCTAAAAGGAAAGGGTTTTGTTGTTTTGTTGTTGTTCTTATGTTGTTTTTCTTTTCTCAAGTGAATCCCGAGAGATGTACTCCAGTTAAATATGATATTAAAGTCAGAGTGTCCACATTATAATTTACACAAGGCTAGATCTAATGTGTCTTTCTGACCCTTCCATAACAGCAACTCTGGAAATAATGTTTGTCTTTTTCATCACTGCCTTTTGTTATATAAAACATTTATTACTGTAAATCAGAGGCACAGTACATATATTCACTCTTGTAACCTTTTGCTTCCAGCAAGCCTTCATAGTCATTATATGTGTAATGTGGAAATTGTTTTTCCAAAAGGTCAATTGCTTGGTCAATAAATAATGTATTTTAAGTTCAGTTTTCCATCTTAACCAATAAAAACATCCGCTTAGCGCTAAGAGGCTGAAAAGAGAGGTATTTAAATTGAGGAAGCGTTTCTCGTCATTCATTTAATTTAGCTTTTTGATTTATTCGTTAGTATTATGTTGTTTTCCAGTCAAATAATAGATAATTATAGGTTAGTTATAAATGAACTCACGACATGTGACTTTACACCTGTCATCGATTATTTAAAGTGTCTTGAATTCACTAGAGTAAACTCTGGAAGTTCTACAGGAAGAAGTGAATTTGAAAACAAGGAGCGGGTTTGCATGATGGAGTGCATGTGCTGAAGATTATGGTCAGATCATGATCACCAAGAAGCAGAGAAGCAATTCGGAGGTTTCAAGATATCCATGAATATCATGAAAGAGGCAATAGTCTGGAAATGTGCTTGTCTTTGTGACCAGAGGAAAAAAAGCAACCAACCTGGATTGTCCTTTAGTGACATTTTGCCAAAACTGCTGGCGTGGGTCTTTAGGCTCAAGGTGTTTGGGGTCTTTTGAGAGAGGTCTGTCATTCCCAGCCTGGAAGGACGCAGTGTTTTTGTAGACCTAATCAGATATTTCTTGGTGCCTTAATCAAATGAGCAAACAAAGTAAAATGTGTCTAAAAAAATACAGCAGATGAAAAAAAGCAAAAACTTCCCTACAGAACACGAACCACGGTCTCCTGGTTGACAATCCTGTGACTTAAACCAGCGGTCCCCAAACTTTTTTGCACCATAGACCGGCTTATGTTCGACCATATTTTCTTAGACCGCTCTTTAAGGTGTCACGGATAAATACAACCAAATAAAACCAGTACCAGTACCAAAAAAGGGAAGATTTATTCATAACACACAGGAAAAGGCCCAGGTACACCGAGTTAACGATAAAAACGATAAAAAAATAACCAGAAAAACCAATAAAAACCCTGAAAACCATAAATTTCACACCCGAGCCTCAACTGTCGCAGCCCGGTACCAAAAGACTCCGATCCGTGGCCCGGAGGTTGGGGACCACCCACTTAAACCACTGTCACTCCTCCGCTTCCTTACTGCGAGCTTTGCCAGTCTTTAAAATGTGTCCCTTATCTGGAAGTGGCCAATATAGCCGAGGCATGAGTGCCAAAGGACTGCTTGTGCATACTAAGATGAGGACGGCGTCTGATAAAACAGAACTGTGTGACACCTCATAACGAAAATGCATTGGGCACCCTGTACTCTTACCTGCATAAGTGTCCAACTTTGCCTAATTTCACAAAATAGATGTGGACATTATTATTGCAGGGTCTTTGCTTTACAATATAAGAGATCCCGAGGCAACTTTTCTTGTGAATTGATGCTATAGATTGATAAAAATAAAAATAGAATCGTAAAACTTCTTGGTCTCGCAACCTTGATGGGGTGAAGAGCTTGTCTGCAATTCCAAGGCCAGATGTGACTCTGCATGGCCGTCCTCGCTCACCGCCTCCTTTCCAGAACCTTACAATAAACTTGTTCCCCTAATAACAGGCTGAGAGCCTCTGGTCGCCTGTTTTGCAGATGGGATAATGCATTTAAAAAAAACATCATGCCGTTTAAGGCATCGGACAAATCTTGCATTTATACATATTTTCGGAGCCACGGGGTGCTTTCGTGTTGGCGTTGAATGTTTGTTTCAATAAGTGGATTTACGAGAGCAAAATCTTACACATGAAAAAAATAAGTCTACAATATGGTATGAAGTGTTTTGGAGCTCACGCTGTGACAGACTTTGGCAAAAATGTGTTATCATTCATTTACACATGAAGAGTGTGAAAAAAAGTATCACCATATGAAAATGTTGTCATGCGATGGTAATATGGAAAGATTATAAAAAAAAGAGATTATAATATTAACATATTGTCCGGCTCCACATTAAAATGTGTTTTCTGTCTCACTGCTCCCATTTATCTTATTGATTGTGGGATAATGTTTTCTTTTTATTTCCGGCGCCATGCGACAGGAGTTGATGCCGGCGAAAACGGGGCCGTCCGCGGCTTTAAGCACGCTTCACCCTGAATCATCTCATCTGATATTCTCCCTATTTCTTTTCCCCTGGATTTTGAATAAAATAATCATTGTTTGCTCAATGAAATTTCTACCCCACTTCCCTCTGCTGATGATTATCTTGTTTAAAGTATATCAGCTGGAAAATATACTGTGTAATTTGAATGGCAATGATTCCACCAAATATGTTTGGGGAGAAACATAATATTGTGAGCTCTTATTGCTTTTTTATCTTTAGAAATGCCTTTGCAGTTTCCATTCAGAGGCTTCAAGATCGTATGAAATGTGCAATTAGGCAGTCCTCGCACCTGTGAATATGACCTTTATAGTGCGAGGATGGGCTTCGACAGCATGTGCGTGTCTGATCATTGTTTCCTGATAAGCAAATGCGTGTGCGTGTGTGAATTTCACGAGCGTTTGCGCATGTGTAGCTCTGTGTGTTGTGTGGGAGATTCCTGCTTAGCCTTGGTCTACTTCAGTATTGACCTAAAGCTGTCTTTGCTCTTTCAGAGGCTTTAATGAAGATGGCAGAGTGAGGGTCAGCCACCCCTCACTTCAGAGCTCACAAAAGCTTTCGCCGGCCATTATGTTCCTCAAGGGTTCTGTTTTGTAAACACATATTTCTCAGCGTGCGTGTGTGTGCTTGCGTGTGTGTGTCTGTGTCCTTTGGGAGGGGGTGGGGGCTTTCAATTAGGTGGGCGGCCAGGTCATCAGATGTCTGTGTATTGAATGACTGTCAGGTTTCAGACTTTCCTGCTAATGCTTAGCCATCTGGCTCTTATGCTGGACTGAAGCACCGAACTCCTTTCAGACAGCTTTCTAGAGTTTTCCAGGCGTGTTTTATGTCAGAGAAAAAGAAAACACATTTCTGTAAACGCTTTCCAACTGCAAGTGCGTCTTTTTTCCCTTCCCTCCTTTGAGCTCCGCGCCCATTAACGATGATATGCTAAAACGCTCTGCAAAATAGCCCGGCAAGACCAATATTCCCATCAGCAATGTTTGTACTGATATTTCTGATTGCCCCCCAGGACAATTAAGTAATCTTTATATTTAATGGGACAACTTTTCTTTTTTTAAAATATGAGGATAAGCCTCATAACTAAATTGCTGCGTCTACAGTTGGAGCAGAAATGAGTAATCTGTCCCTGGTTCTGCTGGCTTGAATTTTCAGAGTGAGTTAGACAGATGGTTATAGTCGGGATTTCAAAGTGATGGAGTAAAACTAACGCTGCCTTCGCCAACTCTAATTCTTTCATCCCAGCGAGTTGCACTTAACGAAAGCGGCCCCTTGTTGCCCAAATGAAAGTGCACAACAAAGCGAATCTGCTGACTGTCACTACTCAGCACATCAGCCTTCTTGGGTGCCATACTGAGCAGAGCAAAGTGAAGCAGCTTTCTGCACTCGACTGCTTCTTCCTTCAGGCTGGTGCAGCCCAGAGTCCTGAGAGGTAAATGGATGAATGGAGGCTTTATGGAGATGAGGAAGTGTAATGGTACTCTCTTCTCAATCCCGGTGGCTGGAACAGTAGCTCTCTGTGTCTTTTATCAGAGACATGAAAGGAGGACAATAAGCCTCTCTGCTATCAACAATATGGTGTCATTTGAAGCAGATTATCCCTCTGTTGAAGTAGAGGAAAATAAAAGACTAGGAGACAATGGATGGAGTTATGAGCCAAGGTTTCTCCTCCCATGAGGAAATCCTCCATTCTGCTTTGTCTTATTTCAAAAAATCTAATCTGCCAAAGTGCCCACTCGTTGTCATGTGAGGAAACATTTTCACACTTGAAACCTAAATGCCAAATGTAAAGTTTTCTACACTCAAAGCATCTTAAAGCATCATCGAGTCTAAATGATTTTCCGGTATCTACTTAATGTTAGATGTGTACCCACTCTTTCCTTTTTAAGTGCCAGGGGATAACTTTGGTGCTTAACATCTGACAATGGGAAGAGAAAGGGCAGAAAAACTCATAAATTATTGAAAGGATTTCCCATTTGAAAAAGAATGGAAATAGAAAAACACTTGTAATTATTAATGTTTATGTTTTAGATGTAGTGTGTATCTTAGAACACCCTCATATCATCATTTAATCATTAAAGGCCCACTTTATATGCTCTTCTTAGTATGTGCCTAATTTCAAATGAGCAACTACGGATATATACACATTCCTTTTTTAAATTTCATCTCTTTGTATGACCTCAGTTTTGTAGCAGTGCACATTTCTAAAGCACTCTGGGGGAAAATAGCATTGTTAGTTAGGAGAGCCACAACACCTTATTTTATTAAGATTAAAAATCTAAATAAAAGCAGCAACACTGAACAAAAAATAATCCTCCACACAGTCATAATCATGCAGAAGTATCTCCAGGCTCAAGGAGTCCTGCGACAGATGGTCTGGGCCCCACAGAGCCCTGATCTCAACATTGCTGAGTCAGTCTGCGGTTATATGAAGAGACAGAAGACACTGAGACAGTCTAAGCCCATAAAAGAACCATCATAGGTTCTTCGAGATGTTAAGAAAACCCGGCCTGCCACTGTCAATTATTTTGAAAAGGTTTGTGCAGGTGTACCAAGGACAATTATGACTGTTTTAAAGGCACTTGGCAGTCACAACGAGTATTTATGCACTGCCAAAGAGGTGCCTAAATGCAGACTTCATTTTATTTTTTGCCAGAGGTACATGCACTGAGAACCCATTTCATTTGCATGAATGAGAGGGTCACAAATTCCCACACAAGTGCACCGCTGGTGTCTCTCTGAACGTGGTGTTTGGCTTTTGAGTTGGACAGCAACAATTATTTTTACTTGTAAGATGCCAGTTATTTTCCCAAGTAATAGGAAAGTAATTTCTTGTTCACTGTTAAAACCTTTGCAAAATAAAACAGCAACGGCAGTTATAATTTCCTGCAGCCCATCCAATGCCTTCACAGTGATAGCTCTGCTACACCAACAGCTCCAAACACAAAAGCAGCTGAATTTACTGAAATGTAAGAAAAAGTAAATAAATAAAAGCAGGAACCTGAGAATGTTTGGCATATGGCCTCAAATGTACTATTCAACAGTTGGCTGCAGTTTAAATACCATAAGCATCAACTACAAGAGAAGTCACAAGCGAGCCTCTGAGAAGTGAACTTTAATCTTGTTATCTTATGAATTCCATGTCAGCCTGCCCCCACACAGTTTTCATCCTTTGGGGTCAAATTTAAAGTTCACCCATCTATCATCCCTTGTCTCTGTCCCTAAATCAGCTGTAGAGAGCCTGTTACAATCTCTTCCATCACTCCTCCCAACAAGCCCCAGGCTTTAAAAGGCTATGCTCAAATTGAGACTAAATGCTGTAGTAGAGCCCCAGTTTAACAGTTTGACACTTTACGCCATCACTTATCCAGCAGGACACTATATAGGTTGAATATATCTCTCATATAAATAGCACGAGCACAGTTATTGTGATCCTTTCGGCCTGCTGCCCTATCATTCTCTTGTGTATTGGTCTTTTTTGATTGTTGTCTCACATCAGTCACTCCTGGTTTGATTTCTCGCAAACGAACTGTTCAACCTCGTTGGGGATGTTTTTACAACAGCGACACTCGAAAATTTCATTTCAATTCCATGGCCTTAAAGTTAGTTAAAGTGATAAAGTATGATTTTGTTATACGTGTTTGATATTAACTGTTTCAGAGGGGGGACAGGTCTCCAAGAGAGACAAACAGAACATCACGCTTAGATAAAAACGCACCGAAACTGCCGTCTTAAATTTGACTTTACCCAGATGGGATGAAATGATGACAGCGGCTGCAATCAAAGGTACCGATTCTGCGCCGTCATGGGGGCTACGCACGTGAGGAACGACAGTCTCTGCGTAGAAACTTGTGACAAAGAGAGGGAGAGACAGAGGCAGAAAAAGAGATGAAGACAGCAGAGAACAAATTATTGGGATCAAGCCAGATGCTTCAGGTCTCCATAGAAACTCCCCACACTTCACACTCTTCTCTATTTTCCTTCCATTTCTTTATTTATTTTGTTGTCAGCAGTTCCAGAATAACTTAATTAAAGCCAAGGCAGGCTAGCATGCTGTGTGAGATGACAGGAGGCCTGAGATGATTTGTGATGGATTACTGCATTTTATCTTCCCTTTATTTACTCGGTTGAAATGCACTGAAGCCTGCTATAATGCCAAATGAATGTGTGATAAACAGTGTTTTTGTGTTTGCTCAAAGTGATTTAGCAAACAAGTCTTTGCAAATATGCATGAGACGCCCCCCCACCCCCACCCCTTTACTTTATACATGATCCATGTTTTTGTTTTGAACTGGTGTCCTGCTGTCTGTGCAGATAAAAGTGGCGGCAGCAGCGGTGGGTACCTGTAAAAAGCTTCGATGTAGAGCTCCTTTGATAAACACAGCTCTTAATTGGACATCATGGGGGGAGTAAAAACACATCATCTTCACGTGAACTGGTTAACTAGCAAAGTTTGCTTCCTGTTTATTTTCTGTTTACGTAGCATCATCCCAGTCGTGCCAGTACAAGGTCACGGAGATTTCTGGATGCACAAATTAGCATCGGTGATGAATTCAAAGTTGAGCAAGATTTAATGCTTGAGGGGTTTTTAAACAGTTACAAAAATGCAGTATATGTCTTAAACCTTCAAGGTTAGGTCCTCCGGGCAGAAAATATTATTTTTCCCTCCTACACATCCGTTTCAACTCCAAAATATAGACCTAGTTTCAGTCTGTCTTCATAAAAAACTTTAACTTTGACTGATATCAAATACCGACTGAGCTGTCGCACGCTGTCAATCAGCCTACTGTATCAAGCGCTCTGTCAGTTGGCGCTGAGAAGTGTTATTTTGCTATTTCAGGGCTAAACTATTGAACGTGTCATAGATTTTTTTTGCAATTGAAGCTTCAAAATGAAGTACAGAGTGGATGCACCCTAGTCGCCTCAAGTTGTCTCTTATTCTGTGTTTGTCGCCCCAAATCAGAATAATACTGCTGGATCGAGCTGAGCTACTTTTCTTTAAAGGCTGCTGAGCTCTGTGGCAGTCGAAGCTAAACTCTCTGCAGGGTTGGAGTTCAATGATCTGAACCTGTGAGGGGTGCTAGGATGGTTAACTGGGGTGGACGTTTGTTCTAAAACATTGTTTTGTTTTTTTTCTTTAGTAATGCGGTATACAGAGCTGCCACTACCCCCGAATTGCACTTGAGACAGTGTAACTGGGCTTTTGCTCTGTGGTTTTCTTTTTCTACTAATGGACTGTCCTCAGCCAGGGGTGCTATCCATCACATGCACTACCTGAAGTCTGGAGCCTCTATAAAGATTGGGACTGTTAAGAGAAGATGGATGGCCCTTGTCGCTGCCAAGCATCATCCTCCAAATGCCTAAATTAAATCTAGAAAATCTCATGGGGAGGTTAGATTAGCCTAGTAATAGCAGACATAAGGGAGGACTTGCCTTGCCCCCGTTATCACTACACTGGCAGATCTTTAGACATTTTATGAAAACTGTGAACATTAGCTTTAAGAGTCATTTTAAGGTTAGGTGAAGAGCACTTTATAGATATGAGATTATCTCACCTTGGTTAAATTCCCAGAGAGAGCTGTGCCACAAGGAGCAGGGAGTGGACTAGCTAACTGGATCTTTCCTCATTCCCTCCCCATGCTCCTTTCTTTCTTTTTTTTGCCTCTGGGAATTAGTCAAAGAGTGAAACAATCGTTAAAGAAGTCCATATTAGATTGACCTTTGTTTCTCAGCTTACACCTCTTTTGGTCTTTTAAAAGGTTTGTTGGTCCTGTGGCCTTTTAAAGCCAGTGGTTATGGATTTGTTTCCTCTCTTTGAGGTGGTTGACTGGGGTAGCATGGTTTTCATTCGCTGCTGGAAGCTCTTTAAAAAACAAGCACACCCAGTTTCATAGACACAAGTTCTCCTTCACTTTGTAGCACTTTTTCGGAGAGGTAGTACAGAAATGGGGTGTAATCTGTTGATTATGATTGATTATGAGGGCAGATGTGCTTCTTTTGAGTTACTGTCTGGATCCAAGAGATGCCTAACGCCTGTCTTTTCAGTTCAAATTACAATTATACAAATGGGTGGATAAAAAGTAATCGTGCAAACTTTTTTTTACATTATCTGAGTGGCTGAAAAATGGTATTCTTTGTACCTGTAGTTTGAAAAAGTACAGCAACTATTATGGAACTATTTTGGTGCTGTTATTCCAGAGATGGGCAAGTAGTTCCACTCTCGTCTTTTGGCTCTGAACAATGTCAGCGAGTGCTGATATCCTTATCATGCTCATATCAGGCACATAGCTCTGGCTGTGAGCACAGCAGTCCCACCGACCTGCTGTTCAAACGTGCTGTTTGTAGTGGGGAGCCAATCACAGAAAAGCTGGCTTGCAGGGAAGAGGAAGGGAGCTTAAACAGTTTGTTTCAGGGAGTGTGTAAACTGAAGTGCTGCACCAAGGCCCAGTATAAAAAGAATAAGGATTATTTTGAACTGTGACTCATTCAAAACTACTCAGGTAAAGTCCAAGAATTAAAATATTGAGGTGGAAAGGAGCACAACAGGTCTCCTTTACATTTTATTGAATTATAGTCATGGTGTCGTTTAGTTCCCCTTCACCACTCAGGGTCCTGGGCGGGCTGGAGCCTTTCCCAGCTGTCACTGGGAGAGAGATGACACACACCCTGGACAGGCCAACAGTGCTAACCACTGCACTGGAAGCAACATTTTAGATTTTGCTCATTCCTGTTGATAAACAGGTCGATTCTTGAATTTCTTGAATTGAAATTAGATTGAAGATTCAATGTGCGGTTATAGTTTCTGTAAGTCTTAATGGCAACACTCTGGACAGGCTGTATGTTTTTTTTAACACAACTAAGACTAATTATTTTTTGAATCTGTCATTTTTATTCTACTGGAAATTCATTTAGTCAAAACAAGCTTTAAGAGTGCTGATCTGCTTTACAGACAACACTGAAATAATTACAGAGTCTCAGACAGAGTAGTCAGAACAAAGGGGACAGAGAATTAGTGTAATGGGTAAATTCAGCATAATGTCCATTTCCACAGCACTTAGTCCATCAGAGTACCAATGGAGTCATCTCCTACCTTTCACTCTCCTGTTCTGGCTTCTTAATCTCCAACCTAAGGCCTGTGGTCAGTCACTTTTATTATTATTTCTCTTCTGCTTTCACTATAAAGCGGACATTTCCTGTTTGTGTTTCAAATTAAAAGGCTGCTGAGGCCAGTTTCAATAAGGAAATTAGCGATGACACACATGAAAACACAGAGGCCACAGTTCACTGATAATGATTAATAAGAATTGCAGGTCAAAAACATAAAGGTGATTAATTAAAGGTAGATTATGTTTAATATCTCCCACTCAAAGTGGTCACCGCTGTTTTACAGTTGCACACAGTTTGAATTCTACATGGTGCTGCCTTGCTTTTTAACCCGACTTTTAATAAATACAATAGTACGCAGACGTGCAAGCAGCAGATGTTTGTTTCTACCAAGTTACACAATCTCAGCTTGCAAGAGGACCAGGCCTCCAGTCTTCTACATCAGTTAATGCCTCTGGTCATTGGAAGTAGATAGTGCCACGAAGAAAACAAACTCTAGGAAGCCAACTATCCCATTGGTTGTGTGCTCTCCAGTGGTCGCTTGGCAAGAGCATCTACCCACGGTGCATTTACTTTTTTTTATTCATAGCATGCCTGTCCTTCAGCATGATTGACAGGAGGTCAGAATCATATTAAAACATGCTCTTTTGGCTCACCTATTTGTGACCTCAGCAAACACTTTCCTGATGATTTCACGGTCTCATTCACATACAGGAACATGTTAGGTGTTTAATTATATTCCCAGTCAGAGTCAAAAAGGACAGTAGCGCGCAGTACTTTTTGATCGGCATGCCACAGGAGTGTGAGGTATCCCTCGGATTCTCAGTCTGATCCACTCGTCCATGTTCAAAACAGCGCGATGCTCAGCTCAAGGCTGCACAACTGGACTTTGGCACGGGCACCACGTTCCTTCTTTTATATTTATGGCCATTAGTTCATCGCATCATTAATTCAGTAAACGTTAAAAGGCAGTGTAGCTGTTGCGGAGGGGTGAGCATAATATGGCGATATTGTTGCACTGGTGGCTGTGGTGCTTACAAAATGCAGGCTAAATTCACTAGAACTGAAGGTAAACAAAGAGGGCTTTTATTTATTTTTTTCAAACAACAGCAAACAAATTAAAGAGGAGTAAATCAGCGAACGGGGTTTTTAAAAAAAACTCTAGTCTAGCATGCTTGGAAAATTAGAAATCATCATCTGTCCTTTATGGAAAGCTTATTTCAAATCGCCTACAGGCCTGGCACTCTGCAGCTGAGGTTAATGGAAAATATGTTAAAAATGAGCAGTCCAACATACATACTGCACAGTCACAGCGCTGCAAAGGTTTACACCGACTTCCCATTTAAAGTGAATTTGTATTCGCTGTCAGAACATTTTCCCTGCATTTGGATAGACTGCAGCTATTTATTAAATGGCTAATAGTGAACACTGCAGGCATTGTGGCCAATTGATATCCTCGTGCTTTCCGTGAAGCCTATTATGTAGACTTAAAAAAAGAAAAAACACGGGGCTTCTTCTGAATGTTTTTCTGATAAGTATTTTGACTGCCAGCGTGTTCGATAGTCTGTAAAATACAGTACTCCGGCTCTTGTTCCATGCTAAGCCCAGGGGAGGGTTGCTGCCAATCATTTTTAGTTTGAAGTGTAATGAACTGCCACCAATCTTTCCTTCACAGTTTCTATTCTAACATTCAAATCTATCATCAAGAATATCACGCTGCTGCCGCTGCACTCGGTGGTAAGTATCTCTCCTCCACTTATTCCAATGTATCATGAAAGGTTTTTATAATTTTTTTCCCCTTCCTCCTGCTAGCAGTGTAAAGCCCCATGTGTATCATGTCTGAGTGCTACAAGGGTGGGAAAGAGTGGCTTTTCTCATTTCCTCTGACTGTTTTGGAACTGAATCACATTAGCACAGTGACAGGGAGTATGACTAGACCATAAAACATCTCGCTTTGCCTCTGTCCAAATGAGAGATGTGTCTGCTCAACGCTGCAGGTGCTTGCGGCAGCTGAATGATGCAACGAGAATATTGAAAATCACTCTTGCTAGCGTTTCTTTTTAAGGCGACCTCTCTGCTGCATCTCACTGTCGGATGGTTCGTATTTAGCGTCTTATCAGATCTAAAGCCGTCATTACTGCACCGAGTGCTTGCTGTTTTATGGCGGTTCTCTAGTGCACCAACTCTTTGGGGTAGGAGATACTGTTGAGCGGATCTAGCAGATCTGGGCAATGCCACTGGTGGGTAACAGGCCAAGATGTGTCAGGGGACCAGACTGTTATTATCTGCGATGAAAATCCATGCTATCCTGACGGCTACAATTAGTGTCAGCTGGGGTATTGAGTCTTTAAAAAGGACTCCTGGCCTTTTGGCTCCCAGCCTGTCTGGCTATAGATGTCTCTAATGAGTCATTAGCCGCATGGCCTCTCCTCTCATGAGTCCACCCCATAATGGCACACCTTTCATCTATTTTACAGAGAGGCTGTCGTTGGTCATTAGTACAGCTCTGAAGTCCTATTACTTTTACGTCAATGATGAATGAATAAAATGCGGTTGCCAAGAACAATATCTCTTCGTATCCTGTGGTCAGCCATGACTCTGTTTTAATTCAATTTCTCCTCTACCATTAAGTGTAATTGATAATTGATGTGGTCTAACTTCATTGTCAGAAGATGCTGAATTTTTCAGACTAAACCACGGGGCACGTTGTCATTGCCGCATGTTTACCGGAGGTGCATTTTGCTGTCTTCAGCAGAGGCAGTTTGCTGTCACGGATGATGACTTGACACTGATGCGATCCGCAGGGAGCTGCAGCTCTCGGGAACAAACCTCCTAAAATAATGAAGCTGCTTTAGTCATTTAAAATGCTGCACGGTGCCATCTTGCCCGTGCCACTCGGTACCGACACCGTGCCCCTCGCGTCTCTCTGAAATTGTGCCGCTTCGGATTGTTGTTTTCTTTTCATGTGTTTGTTTTTGACACAGGAGCAAATTGTTAGTGTGCGCAGCCGATTGACAACCACGGGCAAGCACAGAGTCTTCGGTCCAAAACGTAGGGCAGTATCGATGGCTTCAGAGGCTTGTTTTGCATAACACTGCCCGGGGAAATATCCGCTTTTCTTTTAACTTCAGTTGAACGCTGCTCCCTATCAGAGTGCCAGTTTAGCCAGGCTGCAGGTCTGCTGCTGTGCGTGGTTTAACTCGCACGATGGCACATCGTATTGATGGAATAGTAAATTTGTAACTTTGAAAGCAGCAGAAACATAACACAGCTAGAGGTGTCACCCAGAGTGATTAAGTAATTACTTTGGGTTTGAGGTTAATTATTTAATCAGTGGATTTATTGTTAATCAATGGTCTTAGCTGACAAACTCTTGCTCTTTAATTGAATAGTCATTCTGTGTTTCGCATAAATTATCCAGAGATGAAACTATTCGCGCGTCTGTGACACCACTGCAGTTTTCACATTCATCGCTGGGTGCCAATAAAAAACGGACGGTTTTATTTTTTCTATTGATAGACAAATGAAAATCTCTCTAAAGAAGTCAAGGGACTCCTCATTTATGATGATTTAAAGATTCTGGTGAAGCCTTTTAAAAGAGAGATGTTTCTGAATACGTGAACTTTTGGGTATGGATGAATTGGAAATAATAAAATCTACTTTAATAAAATATAGCAATTTTATTCATAGATAAAATATCATCTAAAAATACAAGTTCATTTCAACCAGGAGACGAAAAACAGAGACCCATCTTTTATCACAATGTTTTAAATTTGCATATTTTTTTTACTTCCTCTTTTTTACTTCTTCATAATAACCAAGAATATTATTAATTAATTAGAAGTCTATTGATAATAAGGTCAGATCTGAGATGGCAGGAGGTCTGGCCTTTTTGCATTATCTTATCCCCCAATTCTGTGAACTGTCTTGTCATTAACAGCGCTTATTGTAAGAGTTGGCAATGGCTGGATGACCTCTTTCTATCTGCATTTGTGTAACTTTGTAAAAGTTCCGACCTTGCTCAGCAGATCAGGTCCCTCTTGCTAATTCATGGCTCAGAGCTCTTTGTAAAACTGGAAACGATCTTTAAACCTAACACTTTTCAAGGCTGGAAAATTAGAGTGTGTCCTTCTTGGTTGGAGCATCAAGGCTTCAGAACAACAGTGAAAGAGCGGCTCTGTGAAGCACAGAGCGTAGTAAAGCTACAGTTGTAAGTGCTACGATGAACTAAATGTTATCTCTGTGCTGATAACTTACTTACCCCGAGGCTTTACTGCAGAAATCACTGAACAGATATCTCATTATTTAAGAGCAAATAAAATGCGAAAAGCTGCTTTACTCTGGAGATTGTGTTTTTTCAGAGCTCACAGAAAGCTGCGTGTTATTCTATTGAATGGCCAGTTGCCATATCCCACCAAGGGAGACACACTCAGGTGGACAACCTTGAACTCCTCCTACCCATTGACCCACCCGTGCATTTTGACTGATTATCAGTAGCAGTCTAGACAGTGTGCTTTGCCCTTGTGTCTCCCAGGCTTTGTATGGACTATACTTTCAGTGTGAGTCGATCTTTGTCCTGCTCCATTGGCTGTCACAGCTCAGCCAATTTTTTTTATAAAAAAGAGAGAAAGAAAGCCATCTCTGAAGCACCTGGGGTTCATAGTCCAATGGACTGAAGGGTGGAGGTTGTTTTTAATGATGAGCCCAGATCAGCCACGAGGGCACCAGGCTAACTTGCCTCTGCTGTCAGTCATAGTTCAAAGCTAACAGCAATATTTTGCTCTCATTGACTTTCTTTTGTTACTTTGTGGCTTAAACTGTTGTTCCTTTCCTCCTCGAGAGAGTATTGTAACCCACACCAGTTAGCATCGCTTATTGTATTTACCTCCACATGCAATAAGGAGATGTTGTACTTTCTAGTCCTCAACGTTTGTTATGATTTTCTGTTTTCAGCTGTTTTACAGATTCAGATTAATAATAAATAAAGTATGCTTTCAGACTGCAACATGCAATTATCAATAAATCTACACATTGTCTTCCTGACGAATCATTTGGACTTTTTATCGGAAATCACTAACATTTTAAAAGCTTTGAATGAGACTTTTTATTTGAATCCATCTCTCCTCCAATAGATGTGCTACTGTTAAAGGCTCACTATCACACTTAATCTTGCGCGGTCCATGAATACATCTCTGGTGTGACGTTGGTAATTTGCCAGATTATCTGCCAACACTTTTTTTTTTTTGGAAAGGCTATGTTTGTTCTGATAGACCAAGAGCTTTTTGAACCAATCAAAAGCAAGCTCTAGACTGAGAAAGGGGTGATTCTCATAACCTGCACCTTTCATATGCCTCAATCACAAACTTAGATCCTAACTGTACAACTGTGCTTTGTCTTTATCTTGACTTTTACAGACTGATATTCTGACTCTGCTCTGACTTTAACATTTTGGCATTTCTCCGCCAATATTGTTTGTTTGTTTTTTCCTTTGTACCCTGAAATATCCGGTAAGAACGGTCAGTCTTTTATTTTGTCTATTGGACTTTGGAAGTTTTTGATAAGAGAGCCGAGTATGAATCCCGTGTTTTAGCAATGTTAATGTTTGCTCTTTTCGCATTTGTTTCATTGTAAAAGGTTAAAAATAAATAAAACCTGAAGAAAAACAAGTCTTGTTTTGTAAAACCAGAAGGCCAAAACCCAAAATGCTCAATGTTCTATAAAACCTTTAAAAAACAACTGCATTACAACTTGTTATTGCTAATTTCTTAGAAAGCTTAATAGTGCTTATGAATTCTGTTAGGGCTTTAATGTGAAATGTTACCCCTCATTTCAACATCTCTGATAATGTAGGACTTAAGTGAAGCAAATCCTGGTTCATTTTGTCGTCACTTAATCTTAGCACCCAATTGTAATTCTCTGTTTTCCGCTACTACATTACATCAGTAGTAGGTACTTGATTGATTGGGATTCAATTCACTCGAGTCTTTCACACACTGCATGCATCTCCATTTATTTTCCGTCAGAAGTTGTGCAGCTTCCGTCCTCAGATTGTTCATTTGCCTTGTTTGTGTGCCTACTTGGCTCGGCGGAGGGGTTGTGAGATCCCTGGAATTAAAAGGGTACAAATAAGCAGAGAAATGGATAAGAGAGTGTGAAGAATCAAGCTGTGTGATGTAACATCCGGCGTTGGAAGACATCCTTGTCTTTTGATCGAGCCGAGTGAAAAACACTTCACACAGGCCCGTGGACTGAATACAGGGCTCAATCCCTCCCGGGCTACAGCACGAAATCCCCCAAACTTGCTTTCCCCCCCCTCCTTGGCTTTTCTCCTCTTGAGCTTTGCTCTGTGAATATTCAAAAATCAAAGCCAGAAGACCTAGATTTTAGATTCTCAGCTTGATGAAGGTTGATGAAGGTTTTCACTTGTTCCTCGAAAAAAACAGATGTGTATTGACCTTTGTTGCTGCCTGAATTTAGACACATAAACTGCTGAGCACCAGAATATATGGGATAATCTCCCCTCTCTCCATTTCAATTGGAGGTACAACTCCGTGGCAGTGCACTGTGCAGAGAAGAGATTGGCTAATCTGTGAAAGCGAGTCTAGTGCTCACTAGAATATTATGCTCACTGATTTAATGTCCTCTCTGTCTTTTTCTCCTAGGTAAGCACTTTTCTGCTGCTGTATCGGGCATGGGGGTCGGGTCGCTACTAGCGGTGGCTGCCTACAAGGGCTGGGATGACTGATTGAGGTGATGTACAGCAGTGTGTCCATTGACAACAGAATAGCTAGTAGCACTGATTTCTCAACACATTGACAAGTGAGGACTTGCTCGTGCTGGAAATGGAAGCCATGACAGCAACTAAGACACCTAAAGACGTCTATCCTGTAAGGTTTCTGAAAAGCAATCACAGTTGCCTAAAACCTGGTCTTATTTTTGCTAAATGCCATTGCTGAGATGTGGAAATTCAGCATTAAAAAGAGCCCCACCAGGAGAATGCACATGAGCCATCAGCTAATCAGACAGGTTTTAAACAAAGCCCCAGGACAGAACTGATTTAGAAGAGAAAATGGAAGATGAGAAAGTTATTACCCAAACTGTAGCATCCATCATAATTCAGTTTCAATTTCTTCTCATTATGCAGATAGATCAAACCTAGAGTTCAAGACCAGGTCCAAATAAATAACAGAGAAATACTGACAAAGTTCAAAACTGTGCACGTTGGAGGGGAAACAGTTGGCCCTATAATACGCAACCACGGTCTGAAATGCAGACAAAATGTTTTTAGCTAACAAGTGTTAGTTTTTTACCCTTTATCTAGTCAGCTGTCAGATCTACAGCTGAAGGTGAACCACTTGGAAACATAACTCCCACATTTCTCCGGTCGCACCAGATGGCCGCACCTCCCTGAGCCTGGTTCTTCTGGAGGGTTCTTCCTGTTAAAAGGGAGTTTTTCCTTCCCACCGTCATCAGGTGCTAGCTCAAAGGGCGCCGTTTGATTGTTGGGGGGGGATTGTTGATGCTATATAAATAAAAATGAACCACTGATTTCTGAATCATCCCTAATTTCCTTCGGGATTAATAAAGTATTCTGATTCTGATTCTGATTTCCCTGTCAGAATCCTTACAGAGTCTAATGCTAATAATGCTAATATTTGTTGCATCCGTGAAAGTGCTCGCTACATATATAGGTGTAGCTGTCAGCATCCCAAGTGTCACATTTTTTTATACCGATGATTCATATCTTATTGCTGGTGTCCTGATGAAGGGCTCAGTTTGTTTTATTTTTTGCTTAAAATGCTCTTTACCCTGTTGGTCCTACATCCAGCCACATTGTAGCTTCATGACAGGTTTCAGTTTTTTGCTAGCAGGCGTAAATAAAGAAACTTGCTTTCCCAGTTTGAGCGGGACTAAAATGTGCTATACTGCGATTGAAACACACACATATATAACATAGTTATCCACTTGTTATCCGATCTATATTTTGGATAACCTAAAATGTCGTCTATAATCAATATGTTTGTATTTACAATAAGCCAACTGACTTCACTGTAAAATTCTTCACTTGTAGTTATGATCCCACAGGGAAATAGAACATCTCTGCAGTTCCTCTTATGGCTCTACAGAGCATTTTAGAGTCTCTAAGCTCATTGTTTTGGTTTTATAGCTGCAGTTTTACTGTTTTGGCTCATAGCCGTCATTTTCTGCAGCAGCAGGGAGCCGTTTTCACTTTATAGCTCTGATGAATGCACTTTACATTACGTTCTCAGCACCAGATGGCAGAGAGACAACGTTAGCAACTTGCTAGTGGACGAAGTAGACCATTTAGCTCCTAAACAGTTGGAGGTTTCTTTCTGAAGTTAGGGGGACATGAAAAGAGAGAGTGTATATTGGATTTATTTATTGGATTTAAGATGTGGGCACAAACGCGACTCCCAGTGAATGCACATCAGTGATGTTTCCCTGATGTGATATATGCAGTCGTTTTCTAACCCTTTTTATCATGTCAGCTTAAAATATCTTAATATTTTTGCAGATTAATTTTGTGGTTCATACTTTTCATACTTTAATGTCCCCTGTACATAAATCTGATCACCTGACTGCTCGTACCTCATCCTTTTTCTCTTACTTTTGTCATGGCCCATACTGACTGACCATAGAATACAAATACGAAAAAAAGAGATTGTTTTAAGAACAAGCAAATATCAATCAGCACTTAAATGCCTGTCCTGATCGCAGAGTTTAAACAGCAGTTAATATTCAAGTAACCCTGCAGTATTGACACTGAGATGGAACTACTTCCACATCAGTGAAGCAGTCAAGTTGTGGTGTGGTCTGCTGTGCCTCCATTATGCATGAGCCCTGACCACCCTTCACCAGCTGTCACCGAGCTGACCACTGAATCCCATCTGGACCCTGGGGGACATCACCATCGTCCATCAGGGAGGCTGTAAGATGAGCCCGCTGACACGGAAACTCCCACCTCAGATCCCACTTACCGCAGCCCTGCCTCTCCCCTCAGTCAATACCCCCCTCCCTCTGAGGCTGGCTTTCTTTCGTTTCTAGGTTCAAAGGTTGGACCGCTGCTCTGATCTAATAGCTCGAAAGACATTTTTCTCTCTCCGCGCGCAGGTTGTTTCTGGCTTAAGTCAGCGCGAGGATGAAATTTTTAACACATCCTGGGTATTTAATGCTTTGTCATGTATTTCATTATGGAAACAGTTTGGAAACATTATGAAGCTGTGGTGCTGAAATGTGGCAGCTTGCACTTGCATGTTGCTAGTGTTGAAGTTATCTTAATATGGAGGTGCTAAATTGTTCAGAGCCCTGTAAACTCATTTTTAAATCAGTTCTGTCAGGGGCAGCAGGAGAGTAAAGCAAACACACTAGAATGGGTGTTGTGTGCTTGCTCCGAAGGACTCTCACTGATATACTCAGATCAGACTAAAATACTGTAGCAGGTTCTTCTCAATAACCACAGAGAGAGGGAGTGATTTTACATCACACGATCCCTCTACTATACACATCCATGCAGGAAAATGCTTTACAGCTCGCCCAGTTTCAGTCTGTTAAACTTTTCTTACTTTGGCACCTACTATATGAAGGGGGGAGGCAAATGCACTCCAGGTGCACTATTTCCCCAACTGATGCTGCACCCTCTCCCTCCTATAACCAAGCCACAAGCCATACCCTGCTGTCACACATGCCCCCATTTATATCTGGTTATATATCTGGTAGTGCAGACCATGTGAAACCTAAGTAGAAATTAAGTTTTGTTATAAGTCATGGTATGTCATTTTAGGTGAAAAAATGCAGACTTATTGACTTATGTGCTCTCCGACAACCGAATAAATAAATAAATAATACTACTAAAAGACATTAGCAATGCCAGAAAATGATTTAAAAAATGGATTTCTAATGAATTTTCATCATTATATTTTATGGTGAAGTGTAGCATTAATGGGACAGGTAAGAAATGTTATTTTTCAGATTTCCAGAAAGTAAAAAAATGTGTTTTACAGATATTTTTCAGGCTTATTTTTTACATATACTGTCGTGACAACTACTAGGGTGAATAGTTTTTTTAGAGCTGTTCTGAAAAGCACCATGTGATGTTGTGTAAATATGTGGACAAGGCCACACTTCTCACACACTTTCCCGGCAGTTCAAACTGCTTTTTCTGAGACAGTTGGCCAGCATAACCTGAAGTGGGCGTGAATGTTGGCTGTGAAAAGTAAAAGTAATAGAAAGAAAAATGAAAAGTAATAGAAGCCTTCGTTTGTACAGCACAGGAAAGGATTGGGAAAATTCTTTCCAAAGCTATTTGACCTGAGCTCTGACAGATTTGTAGAGGTCTCTTTGGCAACCTAACTGTAAAATTATCATGTGTCACGATAGTCAAGCTTTTTGATTTACGTTCAGGATTTTGCTGTCATTTTGAATATTAAGCCTCTTTTCTCTCTAAATTTTATTCAGTACATTTTTTTCAGTGGTTAGCACTGTGGCCTCATGACAAGAACGTTCCTGGTTCAAACCCCAGCTGGGGCCCTTCTGCGTGTTGTCCTTGGGCCTGCGTGCATGGGTTTCCTCTGATTACTCTGTTTCCTACCACAAAATATTCGTGTTAGATTAATAGGTGATTCTAAATTTGCCATGCGTGTGAGATAGATTACAGTCCTGTGGGGGGAAGAAAAAGTTTCCACGTGATTCCCTGCAGTCCTAAACAAAACCAAAGTACACTATTGCTGTTTCATGGAGGTTAAGACGGTAAGTAGCAGCCAGGTGCTGCTAATCAATTAACTGAGCAGACGTTTAGGTAGTTTGCTGGTCTGGTCTGGTGCATTCAGGTAAGATTTAACACAATGAAAAGGAGGAAAGACAACAGCAATGATCCTAGAGAAACAGTGAGTGCTGAATGAAGCTTGTATGTTATAAAAGAGAGGGCCAAGTTGAGAACTCTGAGGATCACCATGCGTGATATAGAAGCATGGCTTCTTACACAAACAACTGCCCCTTCTGAGTAAGAAGAACCTGGGCTAACACCTGTGACCTACTTTGATCAGCACAATATGATCAAATGTGGGACTACTGGATTTAAAGCACATCTGCAGCTATTCAAGCTAGGAGATTTTTGTGGAGTCTTTCCTATGGACAAATCCGGTTTATCCAGTCATCGCTAAAAGAGCCGAGCACCCCTCTGTTCTGTCTGTATTGATGATGTCATGGCTCTGATAATCACCACCTGTGTTCGTAAGTACAGTATTGTCTATTCAGCATGTCTAAAAGTGGCCTTTTGCGGCAGATGGTGCTAGAGGCAGGAGACCAACCCTTCTCTCACCTCAATCTGGATAACAGGGCTCATCACTCCCAGCCTGGATGGGATGGGAAAGAGTTTGCTCAAGGCAAAACAAAAGGCAGCAACCTCGAGAGCCTAGCGGTGGTGAATTTATGCTTTATGTAAAACTGAAAAGATTATGTCTTTACGTAACCGTAGCTGTGGGTTCATAGCGGTTGTTATTTGTAAGAATTCACCTCCCATGATTTTGTTAGGGTGCCATATGAGGCAGCGTACTCTAAAGCCCTCAGGAAGTCTATAGATTACTGTTAATAAGCACACATCATGCTGCAAATACACATTACACACAGCCTGTCATCGCTCAATCGTCTTAGAAATAATCCTTATCTGAGCCTTTGTGTTCTAACATCTGATTAAAGAAAATTGAAGGGACTCCTTTATCTCTCCTGCTCTGCAGCTGTGCAGCTAATTGGAAATGTAACTAGCGCCTCCAAAACATATCTCAATTACATTTTGTACATTGAGCATCATAGAAGTGTTTCGTTCAGAATAAATGCATGTGTGTCTGTGCTTTTTGTACAGTATGTGTACAAGTGTTTTCAATAGATAAGAAATTGTAAAAGAACAGATTAATTGTAGGCATTGTGCGATGAAAAATACTTTTAATAAGTTAAAAAAACGAATAATATACAGCGGCTCACAAAACGTTTAAAGACCATTTAAAATGCATGACAAAAACCCTCAAACATTGCGGTAAATATTCAAATGATAGCGCATGCACAATATTCCAAAAGTATCCGGACAGTTGGAATATTCTTTCACTTTTTCCTTCGTTGGCTTGACGGACTGTTTAACATTTGAACATGGATTCAGCCAGCAAAGCTTTCGCTCTGTCATCCTTGCTCAGAGGTTTTCCTTTTTTTTTCCTTCTCCATGGCATTCCATAGGAGCTCTGTATGATTTCAATCAAGGTCTTGGAGGGCTTTTCTGAGACTTTGATTTTCTCCTGGGCAAAATATTATCTTAACAGACAGCTAGTGTGGTTTAGATCTTTTTTTTTTTTTTTTTTTTTTTTTTTTTTTTTTTTTTTTTTTTTTTTTTTCTTTTAAATGATGTGTGGTTTAGATCTGAAGGATCTATTTCTGTCACTTGAGTTATTTTTTTTTCTTTCATTTTTCTTTCAGTTTGTAACTAGAAACACTTCTGCAGACTTCAGAGTTCATATTTCCATCAGTACATACACACTCACGTCCATGATTGAAAGAAAAACAGCCCCACACTCTGATGTTCTCACCTACTAGCTTGATTGTACCCTTGGCACGGTCTTGTTGGAGGACTTCAACAAATCATCATCATCAACAAATATTTACTTTTTGGACTCATCTAAAAGTAAAACATCCCCAAAAGGTGGCATCTTTCTTCACATGTCCTTTTACAGTTTTTATCCTTGCTCTTTCATTGTTTGTGCCTGGGTGGTTTCTGCAGTATTATTCTCACATCTGTACGTGTTGGCTGCTTTAAAAGGTCTGTAAACTGAAACATCTACCTGTGTCCCATTTGTACTTTAGTCCTTCACAACAGGAATGGAGCCTTTTTAATTATTTGTCCAGAATTTATTTCTTTATGGCTGCACTATATGAAATTACTCTCTAACCCCTTACCGGAGTTTTAAGCGTCCAGATACTTGCAAGGGTTAGTGTGGCAGTAATAGTATAAGAACTGCAATATATATATATGGTTTTCTAGTAATTAACTTCACAATCTCCATTTTCCCAAAGATCATATTTTACTTCTTTTCATAGGTTTTGATGCCCTTGTTTTATCTGAAGACACTGTGGCTCTGCCAGTAACTATGCAGAATAAGATTTTACACCTGGAAAGTTTGATGAGCTCATAAAATGTTATGCATTGTTAGAGTTTAAACCAGCCAGCAATATGTGGAGTGGTGATCCTGCCTGTAAGAAGTCTGAGATTTTTTCGCCTTGGATGCAGAGTTGGTACAAGTTGAATGCAAATACAGCATACTGTTGTATGAGTTGAACATGAAAAATACATTTTACTGATATTTTACCAGTACTATAAACTGTAAACAGACATTTTTCCCACACTGGAATTTCCTGCAGCCAGTACAAACAAAACCCACAAAGCTAACCACCAAAAATGTTGTTTTAATCAGCACACTGTGTTAGTTCTATTTGCACACATACAACTAGTACAAGTTCTTTGTTTGCACAATGTGCACCACAATCTACTACTTATTCCCCGAGGTATGACCATAAATCACACATAACTGACATTTGTTTTTTAAGCTTTCCTTCTAAATAACAGATTGTTATTGTGACACGTTTTCATGCATGTCTAAGCTAAACTAAACAGTCTGAAGGTTGAATGCAGTAATAAGATCTGAGCTTTTAATACTGTGAGTTCTTTCTGCCTATTTCTGCAGTTTTGCAGGACTAGGGCTGGGCAATATGATCTCAAATCAAAATCACAATTGATGGAACATTTTATCTTGATTTTGATTATTATTATTTTCTTAATGGAAATGAGGAGTATTCTTCACACAGGAAAGTTAGGCATGGACTTCCATAGGGTTTTGTGTTGGAACCGACTTCCCTTGGGCAATATTTTTAGATAGCACTGCATACTAGAGATGGCACGATACCACTTTTTTATATCCGATACCGATACCATAAATTTGGATATCGGCCGATACCGATATGAATCTGATATAGTGTTTTTTAATCAATAAAACTGTTTTTTTAATATCTTGCTGCATTTTGTATAAGTTCATACTCAAGTTTAAAAACAAACAAACACTAAAGCTATTCTGTTATACCTGTATGTAAAAAATACACTGCACCCAAAATTTTTCATAGTTCAGTAAAACTGATCAATCTAATAAACTTAAACCTACTCCATCCTCCCTATTCTGTTATTTTAAATATTAAGCAACCTAACTAATAGGGTTGCAAACTCCCAACAAAAAAAATAAAAAATAGGGAACCCACCCTCCACCTCATGATGCTTAATCTACGTAATCAACTTTAATTTGATGCAGGGTGAAAAAAAAATGCACAGAAATCAATTATTTTTCAAGAATAATTAAATAGATTCAACATCTTTCTTCAACAGAATTGCAGACTGCACAGATGGTACCTTCCCAAAGGAAAAAGTACTATAGCTTACTAGGGTATATTAGACTTAATAGTTACTATATACAGTAATGGACTTCTATACATTTTACATCAGATTAAAACTTTGGGTGTACGATTCAGATAATTATTTATTAAAAGCTAGACATTTTAAATGAGAATAAGAAAGAAAAGTATGTCTTTGTGTCCCCTTTTTCCTGTTCATGCCCTATCGGCCCCCCTGGCTAAACTTTGCTAGATCCGCCCCTGCACAGTTACCAGCCGTCAGCTGCGTAGAAAAAGATCCTGGTGTACAAAGTAATATTAAATAAATTCTAACAACAGATTATCAAGCTGTTATTCAACCCCTGGTTTCCTCTTTCTGGCGTGAAGTGGGCAATAAACAAACAAGAGAGACCGACTTGCGACAGAAAAGCCAATCAGCTGTTGATCAGTTTCATGATTGAAGTAGCAGCAGGAGAGGGAGGGGGAGAGAAGAGGCAGTCGCTCCATATATCGGTTGTTAAGCTTAAAGCTGGAATGCTTTACAAACATCCTAACCCTAACCCTAACTTACACACTTGCTTTACTTCTCTCTGGGATAACTTCCTCGGGGATGAAATGCCAGTTTGGTAGCGAGGCTCAAAATGCTCAACCAGACTGCTGACAGGTCTTGCACGCCACAGCCGCTCGATCACATGAGGCACACTGCTCCAGCGTTCTACGGTTATGAGCTGGGTTATGCCATGTCGCAAGTTTTGTGAACTGCTTTTGTGATATTTAATGGATCGGATTACATTTTTTATTTCTATTTCTATTTCTATTTAGGTCAGTATCGGACCGATACCGATACGTGATATCGGATCGGTCCATCTCTACTGCATACATTTTCAATCCTTTGCAGATTTATTTACCCACAAAGCCAAATGACACAAATCACGTAGTTAAAGACCTGCATGGCCTCTGATTTCCAATTTATAAATTCAGATAAAACTGAGGGTACTGTACTCAATCCTAAATATCTTAGAAACATGGTGTCTAACCAGTTTTGATGCCATTACCTTGGCCTTGAGTTGTTTTTTTTTGAGCAGGATATGTCCTTCAGTGAGTAATTAAATGCGTAGGACTATATTAATTTGCACAAGATCTCTAAATTTGAATTATTCTGTGTCAAAGTGATGGTGCAAAACTAGTTCATGCATTTATTGCACGCTGGGCTGTTGTTGTTCATTATTATTAAGTCGCTTTAAAAGCTCCATGAAAAGCTGCCAGTGGATCCAGCATGCTGCAGTGAGAGCACTAACTGGGACTGGAAAGAGAGGCCATATTTCTACCATTTTAGCTTTTTTTTCAGTGGCTCCCTGTTAAGTTAAGAACCGAATATTAAATCCTTCTCCTCACATACAAAATCTTGAATAATCAGCCCTGCTGAGTTATGCTGCAGTAGGCGCGAGGGGGAGGGGGGGGGGTGTTCCTTGAGGAATTCATTGAGTGATTTTCCTTCACTCATCTCTTTTCTCTGTATGTTTACATAACACTGATGTATTCAATCATCATTAAACTCTAGCCTTTTCTCCTATAGTTTCTTTTATAGTTTTGTTTCTCTCTTCTCTTTCCCTTCCCTGGGCCTGGTTCTGCTGGAAGTTTCTTCTTTTTAAATGGGAGCTTTTACTTCCCATTGTCACCAGTGATTGGTCATTTTTTGCTCTTGCACTCATAGTTCACTACGCTTTTATTACAAATAAGCCCAACTAACCTAAGACTGTTTTTTTGGCTTTTATTATTTGTGCTCCAAGTGTTTAAAAGCCAAAAATGTGTCCAAACACGAACTACTTGAGTTGTGCAGTGGTTTGAATTTTCCTCCATGATGTTTCCATGTTGCAGACTGAGTTAGTCAGTAATAATCACATAAAGGCAGCCCCGTTTACTCAGCAGTACACTATTGTATTAATGTCATAACTCATCTACTTTTGTCATCCTTTGTTGAGTCAGCGACCTGTTTGTATTTCTTCAAAGGGCTAACTTCAATTAACCTGCACCGCTAACAGAGCGAAAGCTGTAGGTTCCCTTCATGGATATTGACGATATGCTTCGTGTCTGCCAGCTATTGAATTTGAATCTCATTCATAATTTCGTTTCTAATATTAAAGGTCACATTTGCATTTGTGTTGATAAGCAGTTGGTATGCAGGGCCTATAGCACTCACGCCGCTGCTGTGGTTGTTGCTGGGTGGATGGTTAGTTCGTGTGGTTCAAGAATAAACACTCATCACACTGGAAATAATTGAAAAACCGGCTTATTTAATTAATTAACAGTGTAATGTACCGATGTCTATCACCAGTGTGGGAGTAGATTGGAATTAATATTTCAAAACTCTGCATAGTGGCTTGTTCGATTCACTCCATCTTTACAAACAACATGTTACGTGTCAGTGATTATTAAACTCATCACAATACCTTGTAGGTCTATAAGTTCTTTGTGAAGTCGAAAAAAACACAATTTATTATTAATAACTGTAGATAAATCATGCATTTATTCAGTGAACTGAGTTATTATGTAACTATAGCTTCTGGCTTCAATAAACTCAAAGTTTCAGATTTACAGGTACATTTTAAGTAAACTATGCACTTTCTCTGGCCCATGTAAGTACTTTCTGAGTTTTATTTATTTATTAAGTTTTAAAGAATACATCATAACCTCTCCAAGCATCCAGATTTTGAGTGGTGAGTTTATGCACCAGGATGAAACCTCTATCCAATCATCCATTTTCTTACCACACGTTGCACAGCAAACGTAATTAATCATACACCTGAAAGATATATAGAAGGTCCGCAATCATCACTTTTATTTATCCCACTGATTTGTTACTTTTGAAGTGAACATTAGATATCATTTGATGTGCCGTACCAGAGTTAGCTTCAAGCCGATGTTCAGCAGTCTCTCCGGAGGTCACAGTTAAACACACCGTGCAGGATATAGTATGCTTTCCCTTTAACCTTCAGGTACTCCGATCATATGTTGGGAAGACCTTGATAAATAGCTGCGTCACTGTACACACTGTACACACAGCCTAACAGCATGGAAAACTATAAACTTTTACAACCCGAGCCTGCTCTCCTAATTACCAAGCTACTAAATTAGATGTGAAGGAAACAGATATGTGTAATGGAAATGGAGGGCAGCACGTTTCTGTTCTGCTCTGACATGCTCAGCTCTGGCACCGAAGATGAGTAAAGTTGGCTAAACTCCATTCAAAACAGGCAGCCGTACAACTTCTTCTTTTGCTGTTAGCAGTAGGAGATCAAGAGAGAGGATTTATGATACCCAAGAGTTTTATCAATCTAATAAAAAAACATCACTGCTTACCTTTGTAATGCAAAAATATATATTTAACGGCGCATGGAGCAGAAAAAAAATATCTCCATTATAAATTATTAAACAACAGTTAATAATTTAAAAGATTTCAAATGTTGAAAATATTAAAAGCAGAAGTAAGGTGACTGATTATTGGGATTCATAGTTGAATTATGGGCAGAAAATGATGAATAAAGTAATTTTTATAGGTTGCTATAGCACGGAAGTGTGGTGTGTGTAGCTGTAATACCTCAGCAACATCAATTTACATTTAAGGATATTGATGATGGAGCTGCAAGGCAGGTGGAAAAGAGGAAGACCACAGAGAAGGTTTATGGATGAAGTGAAAGAGGCCATGCAGAGGGTTGATGAGACAGAGGAGGATGCTGGGGATAGGGTGGAGATGGAGGCAGATTGTCCCCTGTGGCAACCCCTAAAGGGAGCAGCCGAAGAAGAAGGAATTAAAGCAATATCAGCAGATAAAGATGGGAAGGGAACCCAAGCACGTGACACTTTAAAAAAATAATCAATGAGTAAAAAAAAAAAAAAAAAGCAGACGGCCATAGAATTGGGAATTACCAGAGACCACAAAATGTAATATTACTCTATCATGCTACTTAATAGGATATTAACATTTTGCGATATGCTCGGTATTATCCTCAAAGGTAAATTTTGTTAGTATCTGCTTTACCTAATAAGATGAAGTTGTGAGTCGTTCCTCTTACTTCAGTCATTTTTACCGCTGCAAAATGGGATTTTCCACAAACAGACTGAACAAACTGTCAGTAAAAGCTGTCATAAATGTTGCAAACAGCTGACAAACTGAACGGTTTATATTAGTCTAGTCTGAGGTAAATGAATTCACACTTGTGTAGTATTACAGCTGTTTTGAACACGAGAGAGCAGTCACCAGTCGTCTGGGACATAATGAGCAGTTGTAATCACATATGAATCATAGCCTGTGAAGTCCATGGCTTACAACTCTTTTTACTACACTCAGCTTTTCCTCAGCATGGACATGACACAACGTGGGTACGGCTGTGTGTTGAGCATGTAAAAAAAGTGCTAATTTTCCACAAAGTTGTATGGATTCAGGTCTGGGTGTGTGTGATTTTCTTAGCTCACTCTAAATCAGGAAGTAGCTTTTTCAAGCTAAGCGTGTTGGGTTTTCTGTTGAGCTGATGTACTGTTAGCTTTGCCATCGTCAGCTAACATTATCACAGGATGGTGCTGCGTGAGAGCCGTCATGTTTGTGATATTTCCAAGTGTCACTCACGTCTCTTTTGTCCCATCGTTGTTGCAAACAATCAAAGCAGACAGTGCTTCTCTGATTTCTTTCTCCTGTGCCCCAATCTTTGTTTGACCAACTTCCTCCTGTACTCACGACTATCACTTCTCCTCATGAAGCTAAAAATCTAATATCTAATAATAATAATAATAATCTAATAATAAGATGTCAATATTTGGTGTTCCTGTGTTGATATAATATTTCCCCTCAAAATATGGCAGTACTACACTGTATTGATTGTCTTTCCCTCACCCCTAACTCCCACTTCGAAAAGCTGAATATTAAGTAAAAACGCTGAAGACTCAGGCTTGGAAAAGAAAAGTGAACATAACAGGGTATCACACTGGCCAGGCAATCAAAAAGTGCATGAGAGACAAATTAAAAGCAAGAACTCCCACAGGCAGTTAAAGTCTCCCGTCCCTATAACCTGTATGTCATTGGATTGTTGGAGTAAACCTTGTGTGAGACGGCAGTAACTGCCACCCAGGAAGAAATAATAAGAAATGCATTAACTACCACAAACATACCGTCGATTGACAGCTTAAAGTGTTTCTGTTTAGCACTTTGCCAGTAAGCATTTTATTGGAGCATCTGTGTTGTGCAGATCTGGGTTTGCTGCAATAATGTCTTCATGTATCTTATTGAATGCATGTGTTTGCCCCCAAGAATTATGGGCCTGTGCAATATTGAGTTAGTGTGTATGTATGTGTGTGTTTTGTGCCTGTAAGCGCTCTTGCTGTTTTGTGTCAGTGCATAGAGTATCTGTGGGGGTTTTTTTGTCTTTCCATAAATCCATTTTCGCTGGTTGTCAGCACTAACGCTACTGTCAGCAGCAGTTGATGGAGCTCCACTCTGCCGTAAGACTCTCTGATCTATCAGCTGTGACGTAATGCTCTCCTCAATCACCAGTCCTGGGAACAGTAAATCAGAGCACTGCTGCTCTGCGTGGTGCTAATGCTGGTACCCTGCTCCCTGCTCAACCACTGAGCTCATCTACAGTCCAAACAGCAAGAGAACAGCAGGATGATTGCTGGACACTTTAATCGCTTCTAATGACCTCACCTATCAAGACCCTATTAAAGCATTTGTATGCAAAAACTAAAGATCATTTTGCATTTTAAACACTGCTCCTCTTAAAATATATATATTGTTTTGTTTCCTAACAACAGGTTTTGTCAGAGGCAAGGTTAGTCTCAACTTGAAACCTCTCTTCATCAAATGTACGGTATAAAAAAATCCTGCAATTAGAGTCTGGCTGTAAACAGAAAAGCTGGTGGTTGAACTCAATTGGCTTTCATGATAAAACCTTAAAGCTTAAATGCACATTGATTACAGCCTGGTACACAGTGGTTTTGTTCTATTTAATCAGTTTTCTCGAAGCTACAGGTGGGGATTTCTGTTATTTCTTACCCATCTGTATCAAATTAAGACTTAAAGTTATTAATTATTGGGGTTTGGCTGCTTTGAGATACTGAAATGGATCTCTTGGCCATGTCTGTAGCGTTTGTATATGCTATATTGTTAATTATACTAAGAGCACTCAAGAAGTTTTAACAAGAAAATATTCATTGCATTTGTGATTTGCATGAGCACATTAGCAGGTATCTGCTGTGTGATGTAACCCTACAATTATTCGAGTACAGCTTGCAACAACACTTGACAGTGTTAGATGATAACTGAGCACGCCAGAGAAAAAAAGAAAAAATACCACGGCGACAGTCATAAGGTTTAAGACGAGGCACCAGACAGGACTTCAAAAAACCACTGACGCATATCTCATCACACCCGCGTCCATTTTTGGTATTCAAATACAAATAGTGTGTGTATAAAACCACAGAAAGCTCAAAATGTTTTACAGCAAGTCCTTGTCAGCCCCTTCACATATTAATGTTGAATCAACAAGCCTTTAAAATTAATTTAAGGAAAGACATAAACATTTTTAAATAATTTGATCACTTAATTACAAGAGCACTGGAGCTTTGTACAACCCTGTATTCCATACGTTTTAGGACGCCAGTCACCATCTCCTGGTTTCAGTCATTCCAGTTCGCACTGAGAAAACATAAAACAAGAAGAATGAATTTTAATTTTGCTAATCCTTCATTGAACATGTTCTCTGAATCTTTTTTTTCTTTGTCATTTTCATTCTTTAGACAGGATAGCTGCCTGCTGGTAATGCCGACTTTGCTTTCTCAGCGGGTCATTGAGGGCTTGTATAGAGCACAACAGGGAGATTCCTGAAGTAAATATCACATTCATGTTCTGCCTAGGGATTTTGATTATGAGCCATAATGTTATAACCATCTAAAGTAGACTTACTAAACACCTACGACAAGGCAAACTGATGGTATGTGCTCCTGTGAAAACACATCTGTATCATCTGTAAAGTCAGTAAGTGAATACAATTTGATTTGTAGAGCACCTTTCAAGATAAACATCACAAAGTGCTTTACAACAGAACAGAAGATAAAAACAAAAGTAAACACATATGAACCTTTTTAAGACAAAAGTGATTTATTTGCTCTACCCACAATCCTGAACTGTAACTCGTCTGTTATTGGTGGAGGTCGTGGGTTATTATGGAACTGTTTAAAACCATGAGTATCAGGTCTCTTAGTGAGCCCAAAATATCAGTAATATTACTGAATATGAATGGGAAACTTACTTCTGGAACTGGAGCCATTAAAAAAGTGATCACTAATTTTATCTTTTCGTCGTTTTCCATTTTGAGCTGTTTGTTCGCTATCGTGAAAAAAATCACCTTGAATTGCCCATGCAGAAACAAAGTAAAACACACTGGTTAGCGGTGCTTAGGCGGTAGAAAAAATATTTGTCTTTCCTTAAATTTTCAATTTCAGCAGTTTTTCTGTCCAAATAGCGAGTTTTTATTTCTTTTGTGTCTTTGTTGTTAGCATTACTTTCTCCTTTTGCTCCAGACAGAGAAGTGTCACTTTGTTGCTTGTAGCTAAACATATGTTGCTTTTGGCTATATGACTGGCACTCTCATTTTTCTTGGGAGGATAGACGTGTATCAGCTGCACAGGCATCATTGAGAAATAGCTGAGGATCAGACTTGGTGGAGTGATGTGCTGGATGAACTTACAAGCAGTGTGGGACCAAAAATGTTAATTAGATCATAAAAGAAGAGGCAAAGCCTCGAGAACTAGAAACTGGCAAACCTGTGTACTGTTGACCTCTGCACTTGTTCATTTAGAACAAGGAGGCTTTAATCATGATCTACTTCTTATTTCCTCATGAGAGGGTTTGTTTCAGACAGTAGTCCAGAATGAGCCATGCTGGCAGGGAGAGCTAATCGGTGCCAAAAGTATAGCTATTTTCCTATCAGGAGGCGACAGACAGGTAAAAGACCCTACAGAGATGAGTGAGCACAGGCAGAGGTCAACAGATGGAGCTTGGCAGGGCAGGGGGAACAAGCTGCACCATTCCTTTCTCAAAGGGAGGCTACCATAAGTGTCAGCACCAGAAAGTCAGAGTGAGCAAGAGAACAGTCGATGAAACTGGAAGGACATCGGAGGGTCGGAGATTTTCACCAAATTACATGATTTTCTGTGACAGGTGTCATAGTTTAAAGGCAGGGAGGGTGACATCGGGTTGCTGGCCGTGTAGCAGAACTGACAAGGCAGAAGCTTCACATTTAAGAAAACCGGCGTGAGAGAAACATCTGAAGAAGAAGAAGAAGAATATCCATCTGGCTTTGCAAGCATTCAGGATGCCTGATACTGCTGGATCTTTGCACAATCCATGCACTTTTGTAAAATCTTTGTCTTCTTTCATGCGGTGTATTCTCTTTCAGCAGCGCTAGCTTGTCTCCTGAACAGCTAGTGGTTGAACTCAAGGAGCTAGGATGGAGTTTCTCATATAATGGTTAAAGCCCAGTGTCAACAGCAATGGAAAGTGATGGGTTAGAATGAGGTAGACCTATTCGTCAGTTCAAATAATGTTTTTGCCCTAGCAGTCAAGCCGAATGATGTGGAGCAGGAAGGGAATTTGTTGTTGTGAGAGACTGCCATGAAAACTCTGAAAAACTTAATAAGCGCTGCTGTAGTCTGGACAGGATCTATCGAAAGGTGGTGTCCTTTGAACAAAAAGGTACTTTTCACATCACTAGGCAGCGTGTGAGCTATTCTTGAAAGGTCTTTTGTTTTTTTTTTGATCATATATGTAAGTAATAACATTTTGTCTGTCATTTACATGTAAATCCAGGCAGATTCTGAACAGGCAGCCTGACTTTAATTGTTCGTTTGCGTCCTTTAAATAACAATAGTAGAATATGATATGATTATACCCAACAACAAGACAAATGGGCAAACGATTTTGCCAGTTAAGTTAAAAAAAAGGAGAAAAAGCACATAGTTGTAATGCATCACTCCAAGGACAGACCAATAACAGCAGCAGTAAGAACGAGAATGACAACAAACTGGAGAGAAATGGGTAAAAAAAGCAAAGGCTTATGTGATAATGGGCAGCAGCTGTAACAGGTGAAGCCTGCATGCACATGTGGTATTTACCGGGTCTGTCTATAAGAGAGCACAGGGAGGAAACTGGGAGCTATGAGAGAGGAAGAAGAGAGAGGTGGAGATGGAGCTACAGTCTTGACACTTGTTATCTCTGACCTAATTTGTCATATTGCTTCTCTTTATGTCAGGCATGGTAGATATTTCCACTGCCTGACAACCGGTGATGTTTCAACATATTTGGATGCTGAGAATCAGTCTCAGATCATAGCAGCTGAGGTGTGCAAAGACAAATGTGGAGTATTTTCTTGTGAAACCGACACGCAGTTACACATTTCAGCATCTTTATGGACATTCTGAAAATGTTACAATGTGTTGGCAGGAACAACACGACTGAGAAATCTCCAATTTCAAGCAACAGCATGTACCACGGTGTTCCACACTCCTCTGTTTGGTCTGCACATGTGAGCCGGTGTGCAACACGAAAGCTCCAGAGAAAACTTAATGCTATCAACCATGATTCTGAGGCAGAAAGCTTTATCAACATTTCCTCGGGGTAGCAAGGTCAGATGCATCTTCACAATCCAAAAGATAAATGGATCAGATTTCCACGCCACATGTAGTTCAGGGCCCAGTCTGCCAGCAGCCACATAAACGTAAGCTTTCGGCCTTAAACACAGGGTGCTCGGTCTAGTGAGGCTCGTCTGAAATACAAAATGTCCCCAAGCTTAAAGAGCAGTTTGATGTGATTGATGGACACCGGACGGCACATTACAATAAATTCACTGGAGTGACCTGCAGACTTTCTGAGGCCTGGCTTGGTTGGATGAATGCAAAGTGTTTATGCTGAGATTTTAGAAGGAATGATTGTGGGATTCGATGAAATTGACACCTCAAGTAGTTTTGGTTTTGAAGGAGGCGGTAGTGCTCACACAGCGACCACGTGATTTTGCACAAATACGCACATTTAAAGTGTGATTTTTTTCAAACGGGATGTACAGTGTGGCTTCGTTTCCCTGCCCTGGATCTAAGAGAGTATTGGCAAGTGAATATCCCTCATGTGTCTATATCCATTCGACTTGTTTTCATCGCAACAGGTGTTACCCACAGATAAAATGTGGAGGGAGAATATGATTTTCGGTTGAAGGATAGACGTTTCTTATCTCAGATAACCACTTTACTCCTGTCATAACCTGTCGCTTCCTCTGAGTTCAGCTCTTGTGATTGCTTGTGTGTGTGTGGGACTCGGCGTTGTTTGACACGCATACGCTCGGTTGTGTTGTCATATGCATTCGCTGCAAGACCAGGGTTCACCAAGTGTGGCCCACACTTTGCGTAGTGACAAAGAAAGATTGCATAACTGTTCCTTTTTTATCGTATGGCAGATCATAACGATTTGTTTATTTAACTTCAGCTCTTCTGTTTCAGCTCTTCTTAACGTTAATGATTGTAATAACCGCCTTACTAATGATTTGAAAATAAAACTATAAAGCGTCAAAAACAATTGAAGTTATAACTACAAATCAGACAAATTGCACACACCAGTTGTAATTTTCTTTGAAACTTTGAGAACCTCTGCATTAAAAATGTGCAGAACAAATGCAAGGTATATTCAATTTTGATTAAAGATCAAATCAGATTTATTCCAGACTGATGTTGGTAAATTCTGGCATTTTTAGCTATTACTTAGTACCGTCTGTCTTTCTCTATGGCAGTTGGTTACTTGATGCTGTGATCCGATAAATGGAGTCACATGGGGGCGTGCCGAGGTTACAGCACTACACGTTCTTGATTATAGTTAATTTCCTAATGACTAAGCTGGTGTCAAATGTTCAAATTATAGACGGTACAAAGCAGCAGCTAAAAATGTCAGCCCCCAAACAGCGTTGGCAGATTTTGTTGACAGCTACCAGCTCCACATACAACTCAAACCCCCTCGATCACCATAAAAGTAAGGTCACTTTAAAAAGAACAAGCAAAAACATTTGAATCCATGATTAGAAGAAATGTTGAATTACATATATACATATTGTTTGTGCTTTACAGTGGCTCATTAATGTGTTTTTGAACTCTGTGTGTGTGTTTTTTTTAACACAATCCGTTGCCACCGATTGTTTGGATTCACAACTTTTCTGTGAAGAGTGCTCCAAGCCACCGAGACCTGGAAGAGAAATACGCTTCTGAGATCTCAAAATTAAGTGAGGAGCAAAACAGAACATGAAGACGAAGTAACCTCTCAGCAAGATATTCAGAGAGACATGATCCTGCAGGCTGGTCTGTTGGTGTTACTCATAGAAATGTTGGCACCGGTTGCTCTCTGTTTATAAAGCTGGCGGGCCCAGAGCATGGGGTGGAGACTGTGGAGATCTCCGATATTTGGCAAAGTCAACAGCGGTAACAGGAGGATACTTCATCATAGTCACAGTCACTGTCAGGTAGCTGAGACCTTGCCAGCTTTTTCAATTTCTCCTGGCCTCATAGCAATTTGCCAAGTGGCAGAATAGCAGTTGAATTGCAATCTGTGCATAATTTTATTTGTATAACGCAGCGGAGGGAGTGACCTAAATAGGGCTGAAGGACACCCGCAGAGAAATAGCCAATAATACAGTCATAGGTGCTATATTGCATTGCTGCCACCAGAGAAATGTCTCCTAGTTGCTTTGAGGAGGTCACCAGATGGCATGAAAGTCAGCAGCCTTTACGTCCGACAAACTGGGAGCCTGTTTAGTGAGGACTATACTTTGTGGTGTGAAAGAGTTTGAAAGTGGACGGCCATACTTTGACTGGAATGTGTCACTTTTTCTAAAAAGGTGTCTAAATGGCACTTCTGTTTAGGTTGGATCGCCTGAGAAATTTATCTGGGATATTCATGAAAAAAAGTGCTACTTTCTTTGAATTAGTTGATGTTTTATGTAAAATACTTTGATGACATTAACAAAGTAACAAGGAACATTTAAAATTTTAAAATTCTACTTACAAACACCCCATATTCTGTCTCTTTAATTACAATAACTGAGTCAGTGAGATATCTTTAAACAAAACCAAGCTCGCTGTTTTTGTCTCTGTATATTCATTAACTTTGCAGAATTTAGTCTTTGGTTACAAAGCTGGAGACTTTGATGACTGGCCATACTGCAGAAAAGTGCAAGTACCTCTCTGCCGTAGATACACATATTTTAGATCTGCTTTGTTCAGGGAGAACAGAACATTCATTTAACTGCATGGCAGCTGACATAGAACACATAAGCTGCAACAGTGTAAAGAAAATTCCTAAACTTTTGATAAAGCTTTTTTTTTATTGAGGATGTTGCAGTTATTTTTTATTGTCAGGCAACTGAATCAGAGTATGAGTGTGGTTTTATAGAGAAATAATGTGTATTAAAAACTGTATGTGAGCACAGAGGGGAAACACATGCAAAGGATTGACAGCAGCTGACACTATGAAGAACGCAAATGTGACAAGACGATGTCACGAAGAGGCTAATTAGGGGGTGACAACATTTAGAGACTTTTTAACCTGGCTTTGGCTAGTTTCCATGGAAAGCAGTTGAAATGCTGTTTCTAGCATTGCAAGTATTTTTACACAGCCGAATTACCCAGCTATTGACTAAAACTCCATAATTATAACAGGCAGAATGCTGCTTTGAGAGTGGTGACAAGCATTTACAATAGTGAAGCATTTCTTTAAATATTATCTACCTAAGATCTTCATATGTGGTTTATTTACCATCATTGAATGTATACGTGAAAAAATTAGTCATGTCCGAAAAGTCAGAAAATGCCTTTTTTTAAAAAATTTGGATAAAAGAAACACTATTATTCTTATGGTTGTCTCTCTCTTTCGAGTCCCTCAAACTGATGCAACAGTGCCCTCAGTAATTCAGTCACAGGACAGCCTCAAATTGCACTGTGTCAAGATAGGTGCAGTTCACTGAGAGCATGTCAAACAGCAGTACTGGGCTAATGGATTTCCTGTGTGTCCCGGTGGGTTGTTTCACTATCGACAGGAGAGTGGCTCAAGTCCTGCCATTCACAAACCTGGGAGCTGATAACACGGGGAAGGAAAGCAGACAGTGCCACAGTTCACCTGTCACTCCAGCTCCCGTTCCAAACGGCTGCTGTTGATTTAACTGATTGGAGACAGGCCCACTTAAACAAAACAGAGTGTGGGCGTCCCACCGAGAGTGTCACAGAGACAAAACACGTTGGTATAACTGGCCTCTTGTTTACTCTAACATGGCAGACGTGACCTTTGGTGAGCATTTCAAATAACCAGGGGGACCCGACAGAGGCTAAGCCGAGCTTGGGAGACAAAGTTCCTGCTAGTGCTGACATTACCGGCCATCTGCGTTAACTGGTCAACTGGGAGACCAGCGCAGATGCAGGTAGTTAAAAATCTGCAAGCAGCCGTAGCTGCTTTTTTAGGGGCTTCACAAAAAAAATCTCTAGTTTAAATTTTTTTTTAAATTATATCTTTATTTGGACAAGAAAAATCCATCAACATAGCAATATATGAATAACATGAAAACAGAGTTCATTCAGGTTTTTAGAGTTAAGTCCAGGAGAGCCAATAATTATTCTCTAATGGATATTACTTGGAGAGCTGCCTGATGAATAAAGTTTTACAAGGTACACATGTTCTCCAGAAGGGGACTCATGTTACATAAAGATAGAACACATTATATGGAACTATAAACATGAACTGGGGGTTGCCTGTGCTGCTGTCATGGCGAAAAATCAAAAATAAAGTAAATTGGCAATGGTCAGAAATTAGATAAGTAGGTTACAAAAGTACAAGTAACAGTGAGATCAAGTAAAGTCAGCTCTTGTGGGTGTAATGAATAGGATCCAATTGTTCCAAATTTTGTAGAATTTGGCCTTTTGATTTCTTAACAGATATGTCAGTTTTTCCATCCTAAATATCTCTAAAATGATCCCAAACCAGTCATCCAGGGTAGGCTTGACTGGGCTTAACCATCTTCTTGTAATTGTTTTACTAGCCACCAAGAGTAAATGCACCAACTTAACCTCACTCCTACTAGTTTTCATTTTTTAAATATTGTTTTTAAATGTTATTTTCTTCTTTTTTGGTTTTGTTTTTCTGCTATTGACAGTTACAGTCAAAAATGTTCTCACACAGGCTTTGGAAGGTTTTTCTAGTCAAGGCTGCAAATAATGTTCACAGTCATACTTTGTTGATTATTTTGTTATTTATTAACCAACAGTGAAAGCCCAGACTCAAAGGCAATGTCCTTGCCAATCTGGGAGGGGGGGAGCTGACCAAATAGAAAAAAAAAAAAAAAAAAAACAGTTGTTGAAGGACACATTTGCATTTTTTGTGCACAGTGTCAGAGTCAGACAGAGAATTGATATAAAATACATAAAAAATACCTCAAACTTTTGCATGAAATCAACGTAATGTAGGTTCTACTAGTGTTAGCTTCATTACTACTTGTTCTGTTTTTGTCTCCCTTTATTGACTTCTTCACTCCTCTGCTGTTTTTCTATTACGTTTTGTAACAGTAAGCACTAAACAAGGGAGTAATGTGCAGCAAAGGTCTAGACACACTCGCTTGATGTGTTGCTCTGGCTAATGCAGCATTTCAATTTTAATATGAACTGCACCACATACTCAGTGTGCTAAACGCTATTTAATGTGCTATGAGACTGAGGAACGTTGGCCAGGTTTGACAAGTCAATGATGGCATTAACGTTGTTGCCCAACTTCACAATGAGCAGTGAATAATAAATTCATTATTCATCTCTCACTAAAAACAACAAGATGGCAGTTCTATAAAATGCGACAGTAGGATGTTCTGTAATTTTGAATGTGAGGAAAATAACAGATTGCGGCTTTAAGACGTGTTTTAATCACGCCGTTGGATTTCCTGGAAATTTAATTGCACACATTTTCAGGGCCGTGTTAAGCTTTCGTTTATAGACGGGCTAACTCGCGACGTGTTTTGTGACTGTCTTTTATGGCTGTGTGTAATCAGACTGCATGCCCTTCTCTGGATTAATAATGGCTGTGATTTCACAAGGTGCTACTGTATCGGGGTGGCTCTTTTCCAAGGTGTCATTTGGCCAAAGAGTATGAACCGGCAGCAGAATGAATGACTGCATATCCCATTACCCCCAGTGCTGGGTTTGCATTTTGTCCTCTCTCATGGAGACTTACTGAAGGGTATTTGTGAAATAAATAAATAAATTAGTGAAACACCTCAGAGTACCTTTACAGCAGAAGGAAATAGTGTCGAGATTTCTTTCCTGTGACGCCTCGCTTATTCGTGCTTCCCCTCATTCTTAAATGAAAGCCTGTGAAATACTGGCTATTGCTGGTTGCGTAGCTAGCAGCAGGAATAATGTAATGACATGTTAAGATTCAGAGAGAAGGGTTTGAACCAGCAGGATAGAAGAGTGACCTCAGCCCGGCTAAGTGATGGTCTCAGCTCAGCTCCATCTGCCCATTGTGTTTGCCCTTGGCAACCCAACATAGTTGCTGGTGTTGGTGAGTTAATGAGGACTGCGGAAAGGTTAAGTAAACAGGAGGGGCCGGCCTAACAGGAAAATTACTACTGCCATCATCACAGACCATAGCTGAGCACAGCTCGGGCTGCTCTCATCATTATGTCATTCATCAAGTCTGATTTTAATGATGCGTGGGTAATATTGAACTGTAGATTACAGCAGCATGCCAGTGGTACATATTGGCACCCCTGGCTGCTAAAATGCTTTGAATTCTAATTGAAGAGCACGCAGCCAAGTTAGGTAAAGAAATACAACCAGTTTCTGCTGCCATATTCTTCCATGCAGAACAAAAAGTACAGCCCGTTTCTTTTGTTCTGTTTTGAAGAATACAGAAGCAGCACGAGTGGAAGTGGCCGTTTTCAGCCTTGCCATTCCTCCTGATTGTGAACTGCTCCTTGGAACTTCTCCTCGGGACGAACGCAGTCTGCCGACTCCCTACGTACCATGATGGATGATGGGATTGTTATTCAGCATTCCTAGGCTCCGCTCGGCTGCCAAACTGCTGTCTCCTCCGATGGCCATTGTTCTCCGGTCGGCTGGAAGAGTCACCTTTATCCGATTGAAATAAATGAGATATACTCAAACTGAGACATTAATTACAAAGTTTATCTCCCGGCTAAAGTACACTAATAAAGGACTCTAATAAGGCATCCATCATAGCTAGACTCTGTGGATGTGGCTAAGGGCACTGGCCAGAGGTCACCCGGTTTGATGAATGACAGTATCTATGATACAACAAAAGATATTACAGATCTCCCCTTTCACACAGTAACAGTGACATGCCTCCCTTTCAGTGCTCCATGTGAATCTCAGCAAAATAACATTATTACTATTTTCTCACTTTAAAACGTTACCTGCATTTACAGTTTTGATCAGATGCAGTAAATTGTATGTTTATGGGTCTGAATCCGCTCGTTATTTTCACGGTGCTCTATTCAGTCCTCCAGCCAGTTGTACTGCTGGGTGTGTTCACCTACAATATGCTTACTTGTCAAAGCAGAAAACCAGCACAACAACTGTAAGTACTGTTTTTGTGTGCTTGCCTGCAGACAATTATGACAAATGTGCACGCTGCACTGCCGGCACTCACTGCTGACTGCTGCAGGCCAGGCCAGAAATTGGTCCTTCTGGCTCGAAAGATAAACTCAAAGAAACAACCAACAGGACCGAGCCAGTTGTTCACAATTGATTAAGCTTTTCTGTAACCTAACCCTGGGGCAGTAGATGACTCAGAAAAATTCTCAACCATAACATTAGATCATAAAAGTCATTTTTGTCTACATGATCCATTACTGTCAGTGATTGACTTTGAGCTATGTTATCTTGAGCCACCTGCGATCAAACACGATGGCAAAAAGATTTCTCAGTTATTTTATTTAGCCCCCCTCCGTGAAACAAACTGGAACAAGCAGTGGCTGCACGGTGCAGTCGTGCAATTCCCCCACTGAGCTTGATTTAAGACAGGGAGAGACGGAATGCATGTTAACGTTTTACATCCCATTTTTTTTGCATGTGTAATACAAAATGCCCCTTTTAAACGTTTGCCAAAGGCAGCAGCTCCTTCCTCTTGCACACGATTTAACACGATTTCGTGACCGTGCTTCGCATTCAGGAAAGACTCCATTCATGTTTTGTGTCTCTAAACAACAGTTTCCTTTTAAGCCGGCGTTAGGGTGAGACCTCTGGGTGTTGAAACGCTCAGATCATAGGTGAAGTTCAAGGTGATTACACACGTTTTTCACAAGAACACATCAACACTGTGCACAGGCTGGCGTTACAAAAAACTAAGACGAGTTCTCCTGCATGAAAATACCTTGAGAACTGATTTTTTTTAAGAGTAGCAAGATATTTTTATTTTCTTTGATCTAACTGAGCGTATAAAGCTGAAGTAAAGGTGTTCCTTTAAAGCAGATTCCTACAAAGCGGTATGAAAAGAACTACTTCTTGTACTCTAAGTCTTGAAGAGCCATTTTTCTTGCACAAAAAAGCAAATTGTCCATGCAGTGCAATTTTAGTGACCATATTGTGCCTTTTGGCAGCAACTCAGAATGTCTGTCTGACATCTCCACTGCTGCTCTGCTCTGCTAAGATTGCACCAGCTGTCTCCCGTTTGCTTTCTAATGTCTTCTTTGTTAACATTTCATCAACTGTCTGATAACGGCGTGACTGGAGGGCAGGCTCCCTCCAGCAATGGACTACAATGGCACAGTGTGCTTAGCAAAGATCTACTGCACGTGTGAGTCAAAGAGAAACAGTTACAGAGACATGGGAATCATAAATCTACTTGCAATCAATGCATTATTAAATATAATGCAGAAGATGTGCCGCAAATTATCTTTAAATGGCCAGAGTTTAATTTTAAAAGGCATGTCGAGTGAATTAATTCTCATCGGTGTCTTTTATGCTTGATGCAATTAATTGTTACTGCATGTGGCGACACACTGAAGCAGAATTAGACAGGCTGCGAACTGTCAACAAGAAACATAAGGCAGTCCTTTTAACATCAAATCAAAACAAGTGTGGTTAAAACTTTCAGTCTTTTAATCACAGAACCGGTGTCCCTGTGCATGTCACACATCATACAGACATAAAAGCTCATTCATCAGTGAAAAAAAATGACCAGCATACTCAAGTGTACTACTTAAAGTATGCAAAATAGCAGCTTCCACTCATATGCAAAACATTCCTTTCACTCCATGAGATCTATTATTCACTTTCTTGCTTGCATATCCAATTACTAAATGAGCTTTGCCTTATTGCAGTAACTCAAAAAAAATAAAAATCCTCATGGACAAAAGTCTGTGGTAGCAATTAGTAACACCAGAGGGTAGCATGGCTTGTCTTCTTGTTGCTCTCATAATGATTCCCTTTGGTGTCATTAACCGCTAAGTCTGTGGACTGTGATCTGTGTTGATCATCCAGTTCAATTTTTTTACTTATCTTCATCCAAGTGCAGAAAAAGCTGCATATTGTACTTGCGCACAAATTTCCTTTCCAGGTGACCACTTCCTGTCTATGAAAATGATTCGAGTAATTTCTATGCTAAAATGCTGCCAGTTAAAGTCTCCAGTGTGTTTTGGCATAGAATAAGAGAAGAAAAACTGTCTGTATCATGATGATCTCCTGCTGCTTAGTTGCACATAATGCATGCTGTGGTTAGTGGTGGGTTTGAAAGGACAGTGCCATATTGTAGCCTGGAAATAACATTACATGCGCTTTTTTTCTTCCCGTCACTGCTGCAGAAGTTCACCCCTGCAGGCTGACCAAAGCTCTGTGGTTTGCCCAGGGCAAGCTGTCTCGCTCCTGCCTCTGCAACTCATCTGTCATTGGCCAGACCTAAAGCTGCTGGATCATTGCCTGAAGACTTTTAAAACTCTCTGGCGAGAGGTCATACATTGAATTAGAAAGCCAGTGGGGGAAATATCTTGGTGCTGGAGCAAAAGCAAGTATTAAACTGCATTTCTGAGGCAGGAGAGCCTCAAGCATTGCAACCCTTCTCAGTGTGGGCCTGGTCTGTCATATGAAGTTTTAGTTTATTCCAGGGGAAACACATTTTAAATACCAGGACCGAGTTTACTGTTTAGCTGATGTCTAAAAATTTCGTATTGATTTTGTAGTTTCTCCAAGTTTTTCTTTATTGACATTGTGTTCAATATATGCAGTTTTTAAATCATGTTGCACTATAAAGATGCTCTGCTTCAAGCAAAAGTTATGCATTGGAAGTTTTTTATGTACAGAATTTTATGCAATAACAATATTGCTCAACACCATCTTAATCTAAAGCTCACCCGAGCTTTAAAAAGCTTTACAAGGAGTTTCGGCTTAATGTTTTGCTGTCGGTCCTGCAACTTTTCCGTGTTGGTTCACTCTCATCGCTCCCTTGGTGTTGATTTTGGACACAGCAGGCAGTCCTTTTTCAGAGAAACAGCTACTGTACCAAACAGCAAACACAATTAATGACTAGCGGGTGAAAACACTGGAGCATTTAGCAGCTAAACAGCCGCACATTCCCTTAGGACTTGCTAGAGAACAAAGACAAAGCTAAAATAGAGTGAATCCTGAGCTCAAATTAATGCTCCTTAACTATTGGATGTGTGAATAAGGATTTTCTCGGTAACAAGTTCATTGTATAAACTTAAAAGGGGGTAATATGTCATTGTTCTATGCACAATAGCCTCAAATTATTGCTGATTTGCATAAGAAAATATTTAAACTTATTAAAAACGAGTAAACAGATATACTGTCCACTGTGTGTCATACGTTTACATGCTGGAAGTCTTGTATGAACATTTTTAATTAGTAATTTATTGCAGAATAACAATTTCTGCCTAATATGTACCTTTGAGGTACAGTGCAGTCACTGCATTGTGACATGGAAATACTCATATACAGTGTTACACGTGAAATGCCTACTTAGTGCACTGCTCATTAGTTAACTTCAACAAAAAGCACGGCAGAAAATGCACAGCAGAATAAAAAAAGGTACTCTGGAAAAGTAGCATGTGACTGAAATGTGGGAAAGCACACGCCTCCTCTCCCAGCAGCCTCTCTCCACTTCAAGTACTGAAGTGTTTGTCATTCAGCTTAATAAGGTGGCCTCAACAGGGAACACCACACCAGCAACCACAGGCTGGAGAGGCTGGGGCTGTGGAGGGTTTATGTTTGATACATCAACAGCAGATGCATTTGCATAGGATTGTGGATCTGTGAGAGTCTGAAAGCGGACGGAAATAGGTACCAGATTGGAGCGAGTTATTACGAGTGAATGTCTTCAGTTTACGAGTGTCTAGCCTAAATGAATTAAAGCATAAAATAAATAAGCGAAACAAATTCAAATGATGTTTTTACAATAGTGACATCATAGGTTAGATGTCCTGAAATGCGCAGTGAGGCAAAGAGAGCAACTAAAATATGCATGTGGGACAAAGCCCATTCTCAAAGTCGGCTTTAATAAAAAATAAAACAAAATCAGGTTTATTTAAAGAAAACTGCAAGTATAAAACAGTAGATAAAACAAAGGACCTTAGAAACAAGAGTGCTTATACTCCTGCAGTCGCTGAAAACAACCCCATTACAGTGACAGCTTTACATTTTGTTCTGTTTAATTATTCATCTCAGCCACTGAATTGTAAACATGTCTTAATCAATCAAATGACGATGGCTAGCAATTCGTAAATATAACCACTGAGGGGGTACTAAGGCCATTAATTATTAAAACTGCTCGCCTCTTATTAGTAGGATAACAGTGAGGAGGTCAGTAGCGTTCTCGGTTCAGTTCCTCAGCTCAGCAAAGTGACCCTGAAGTTCATCCGCTGTGTTGGATCGCCTGCAGCAAAACTTTAAACTTCAGAAATTAATTTCTCTCACTGAGTTCAAAGCCTTAGTTAGGGTTGTATAAGATGAATCCTGTGGGAAGTATTGTTTTGCATAAGTTGTTATCTTCCAGACTGTGGCACTTTTAGGGCTGTGAGATTGTTTTTGTAATATGATAATGTTTTGTTTGTCTCAGACTTCATATGTGTTGCCCCCTTGCCCACATCTGACTCATAAAAAAACGGTGAACTCATAATAGAATAAATTAAAGAATACTGAAAAAGACAGAAAATCCTTCCCGGTGATACTCCAGAGTGACTCAGACTGCCAAACTGCACCAAATGGTCAGTCTAGCAGCAAAACCTGCCAGTTATTACTCTAAAGCTGCACCAGAATCTGCACAAACCGTACGGGCTTTGAGATTCCAACGACTGCAGAGAGGAACGGAAGATAGCAAAGTGATGCTGACAGGTCTTCAGATAGGGGAATTTATGACAGTTTACTTGGCTGTGGAGCCCTCGGTAAATTATGCGAACAGCCAAACATATGTGATTATTAAATGCCTCATTCCAAAACTTTGGGATTCAGTCTGCTGCTATAACAGCCTTTACACGTCTATGAAGGCTTTCCAGGCTGAAGGGATTTGCTCCAATTCAGCTGCTAGAGCATTAGTGAGGTCAGCCAGTGATGTTGGGTGATAACGTCTGGCTTGTAGCTCCAGTTCGTCCCAAAGCTCTGTGCAGGCCGGTCAAGTTCTTCAACATGGAGTCAGATGGTCCAAAATACTACAGTTTTGTCAATCCATACATTTTCTGACTGATCCCTATCCAGGTTTGTATCACGGGGGCATCAGTCTATGCAGAGACACCCAGACCTAAGACATTCCCATACACAGCGACACATCAATCTCATCTAGGAGGTATTCAGAAGGAATCCTTGTTGGATTCCTGAACCACCTCAACCGGTTTCTTTCAACGTAGAGGAGTAGTCCAGTAGTAGTCTCCTCATCCTATGGCTAAGGGAGAGCCCAGTCACCCTTCAGAGGGAGGTCATTTTCATCGCTTGTATCTGCACTCTCATTCTTTTGGTCACTGCCCAGAGCTCATGGGCATAGGTGAGGGTACTACATAGATCGACTAGTAAGTCGGCAACTTCGCTTTTCACACTCTCTCTTATTACCAAAACAGGCACCGCAGGCACCACACCAATCCATCTGTGAACCTCCTGCTCCCGTCTTTTTTCATTTGTGGAAAAAGACCCAGAGATACTTAAACTCCTTCATTTGGTACAGCAGCTCGTCCCTGACCTGGAGTGAGCACAAACACGATTTAAACCAAAATTGCAAAATGAAGAAAATAAACAAAAACAGTTATTAAATAGGGCTGCTCCAGGGCAGCATTTGTGGCTTGATTAAAGCTTGAGATCATGTCAGATGTCAGGATTAGTCTTGTATCTTACACTTCCATCTACTCTGACTTGATGTCTTTGGTGAGGTTTTGCTAACTATTGAAAGAGTGACTTTTTCTTCAAATTACAGTCAATTTTATGCAATATCACATTTAGATTTTCTTAGGGTAACACTATAATTGTCAATTATTTATTTAAAAATAAATCATTTACAATATGTGTTAAAAAAAGAAAAAGAAAAGAAGATTTCACAGCATTCCTAACAGTCCTGTCATACTTTAATAGCTTGAAGAAACACCTTTGGCTTCATTTCTTTTATGTTGGTTGCTGTTTATTTCTGCACAGCTTTCCGAAGGTCGTACCACAGCATTTTAATCACTCTGAGGTCTGGACTGTTGACCATTGATACACCACAACTCTTTTTCAGCTATTCTATAGATTTGCATGCTGTGTCGTACTGTATGACGCAATTTTGGCCAAAGTTTAGCTGTCAGATGGACTCACATTTGACTCTAGAGTCCTTTGAAATGTTCACTGACTGCAAGTTGTCCAGGTCCTGTGGCTACAAAACAAGCCCAAGTCACCAGCCGTCCATCACCGTGTTTGACAGTTGGTGTGAGGTGTTTCTGCTGATATGCTATTTTCTCTGTGCATTATGGCCAGGCATCTCAACACCTGTCTCATCTGTCCAAAGGACATTATTCCAGATGTCTTGGAGAGAGTAGATGCTTTCACTGGCCAACCCTTCCAAACAAGTGCAGTTTCTCTTACCTGGGATGTCCACTCCTGGGACCATTGTGGTATTGTGTTAGCACACCTGAATGCTCCAGAACAGCAAACTGCCCTAAACTTTGGCTTATATAGAGGTTATCACACTTGCTGATGAATTTGTTTAGCAGCTGCCACTTATCCCTCTTAATTCCTGTGAAAGCATTAAAGGTATTCTGCATAGAGGCACGTGGAAACTTTGTTTTCACATGAATGATGTTAATGCGTTGAATTATATACTTGTAAGTAGATACATTTTACATCATTACATCATAGGTTTGTTCTAATATAATCATTTTCTTAATAAAATGTCCTGAAAGAAAATCATAATTTAAAAAAAAATCTTTCAATTATCTTTTTTGCCATCAAAAAGTAATAAGTCTGCTAATAATAGACTTCTGGGCTCAAGGCAGAAGTTGACTGGCATGACTGGCTTATCCATTTACAAAGCTGTGTGTCATATCATAAGTCCAGTTTTTGGCATTTTTACTTGGACTGAGCACTGTGAAGTGGAGGATGACGGGACAAATGTGTAAAGAAAAAGAGCGAAGGGGGGGGATGATATGCAGACATGGTCTTCAGCCAGATTTACCTCATATACCCGGGATGTTGCGGTTAAATTGCGTCTGCCTCTGTCATACCTTGTGGTCGACGTGACGCCTCGCAAATCGCTTTTCTCACATTTGATGAGCAATACACGTGAGAGTGACTTCTTGACATGAAAAATAGCATGTGGTGAAATACAAATAGGATCACAATCAGGAGGAAGTAGTTCATACTGGAGATGTTGACAAGACAAATGTTTGTTCATTGGGTTGTAATAATCTGTAATCAGAGCACAGCAAATGCATTTTCCATCAGACTGTTTTGTAGTGCAGATAGATTTGAAAAATTGCCTTAGGATTGTGATCAAACACTGGAATCACATCATCTCAAACAGCCAGTATTAGAACATTTTGTAAACAGTGTTTATCTGTAATTGCTGTCTTTTTTTTTTCTCCTGACATAGTAAAAAGAAAAAGACATAACCTCACCTTTTTTTCTCCTTGAGTATAGGTTGGCATTTAGAGTGGAGATGACTCGGTACAATTTTTTTATACAAATGTGGTTGACTTTAGAAATTAGACCTCTGGGACTTTGTAGTTCCTCAAATAGCCGCAGAGATGGGCAGTGCTTCCCCAGAGTGAAGGCGTGTCCTACTTTGCACAGGAGTACGCAAGGCAAACTAGATGCTTTGATGTGCAATGCACTATATTCTTTGGAGACTTACGGCGGGATGGATTTAGCGTTTAATCGAGGAATTTGTTTGAAAACAGCAGTGAAATAAAAACCTCTCGTTTATTTTAGCCCGGGAATATATTTGGAAGACTTTATTAGAAATGGAGATCATTATTTCATTTTTTTTAATCTTTATGTAGTGCCAGAAGAAGAAAATCCCAGTATAGGTTGACTCCCAGGGGCCTTGAGTAAACAACAAACATGCACTGGCAGATTGTGTACCAACCTTCTTTTTTTTCTAGTGTTTTACTTGTGAAAATCAACACATTTGTTAACAGGGTTATATTCACTGGCATAAAATAACACTTTCAGTCCAAGAAGTGTTGCTTTTTTGTGCAGCACAAAATTGGTGAGGGGGCGGTCCTGTGTGAACAGGCACATAAAGGAATATATACAAGTTTTTTTTCAAGAGTTTTTACTGGTTTAGCTTTTGTCTAGTGTAGTATTGCATTACATTGAAACTGCAATACTCCTCTGCAGTACCACATGATACTTTTATCTAAACAAAAATGAATGGAAATCAGCGGGTTTGAGGAACTGTAAAAACTAGCAGAGCTGCGTGTTCTGCAGCGTGATCGTAAGCATGCGTCATTAGGAGGAAATCGGCTAAACCAGTTCAGTATTTAACCGGCAACCTTTCCCTAACCTTAAACAAGAGTTCTGAGCGGATAAACAAATTAAAAGCATTATCAGTGAACATTTACACATATCAATAAAAAGAGTCATTACGCTCATCAGGTGTCAACCAGGTGGCACATTGCTTCTTTCTAGATGCATTTTATGTCTCAAATTGTTGTGTTAATGGTATATAAATGACATTATAAGCAGGAGATGTTTAGACTCTGTGATGAGCGTAATTAAATTCCTAACATGGTGATGTTCTTGCTATTTAATGAAGATATTAATCTTCTGAAACACTTACTGTTATCATCAATATTGTTCTTAACATTTGACATTATGTGGCCGCTGAAAAATACAGCTCATCAGCGTGAGCGTCGCCACACATTGTGTGAACGACTGGCAGTGTGTTTGACATCTCGTGTACTGTTTTGTTATCCTAGGAAAGAAGAATAGAGATCGACTATGAATAGAATAGTTTGACTCTGGTTTGGATAGATGTTTAAATTTAACCGTTGCACAAAGTACATTATTCATTGTCTGTCTTAAGCAGGACTGTGGTCCAATAAAATCTGTGTGAGTAAAATTGCTAAACCGCTCTGTTGTGTTTACTTCATAAGAATAAAAATACAGTGAGAGTAAACACTGTAAACGGTGTAGGAATCTTCCAGCTGAATAAAAGTTTAAAACTGTACTGAGCTTTGATGCTGTGGCTTCTTTTGAGCTTTGAGATAAATTCCTCAGACAAACAAAGATTTTTTGTCTAGTTTCTCTCTCCACGACAGCGTTAACAAACCACGAATTCTGATGGTTTCCTCGTCTTTGTCGGTGAGGCCCACTAGTCAAAGCAGTTGTTACTCACTGTTGCCATGCCGACTTCAGCCTCATGATGCGTAACATCATGGTGCAAAATGAAGCCCTAATTTTGTGGTGTTGGAAGCCCGTGAATATTTGCTCCTCACAGCCAGCAGGTGCGGAGGTTTAACCAATATCTGAAACATATTTTCACAAAAGAAGCTACTTTGGGCTGCCCCCTTTATTCACCAGGGGTCACCGCAGCAGGTAGCTCCACATGCTTGATTTGGCAGAGTTTTCACACAGGGTTCCTTTCCCAACGTAATCCCAAAGGGATTGCTTTTCCCCGAGCTCTGTCCATTTTTTTGTATGATTGTCAGTGGCCTCGGGAGAGAACCCGGAGTCTGTGGAAGCGCCTCAGCTCATGGATTTTCATGACACTGTCATAGCTGGAATTGTTCAGTTTGCACAAATGCAAATTCACAAAAACTTCGAGTTTAACGTGAACCAGCCATGAGACTTAAGTTAGCTGGGGTAAATGTGTCTAAAAGTCTTTATTTAATGGGTTAACTGGTTAGATATCAAGGAATCAAACTAATACTTGTTTAACTCTAAAGCATCCAACAACCCCAAGTATGCTGCCATGGATATTGTATGTAAAACTTTCTAATGCTGAAGTTCTTTTTTCAGGTTGTGTCTCTCATTAGCAGTAAAGGCACAAATTCACGAGGTGCTTACTTTAAGATAGCAAACTGCAGTTTTGAGCAGCTGCTTAAACAGGTACGTTTCACTGGGCAGCAGTACGTACATGTAAATCTGTAATTTCATTTAAATAAGTTTCCTTTCACCATCACATAAAGTTCCAGAATAAAAATAACTTCCCATTCTCTGTGATAATTGAGGTGACACACCGTTCACACAGTGGCACTGAGATCAGAGTAAGAGCATGTAGGTGTATTTACAGAATTAATCCTCGCACGTGAAGTGCCATATGTGTTTAAAGCTTGCGCGTATCAGTGTGTTTGCTGCAAATAATCATCCGATGAGCGATACAGACTGAATTCTGATATGATTTAATGCGGTACAATAAATATTTAAGAGTGTACAGTGCCATGTGCTGTGGCTCAGCCTTGAAATGCTTCTTACGTGTGAGACTTCAAGTCAATTTTGCACATTGGAGCTGAGAGTTGATCTCAGCTGCTGTTCAGCCACTTAAAGTTAAATTTAGCAGCTCCTCATCCTTAAAAATAGATGCGTAATGAAAGGCAGCGCCTCAGCAAAAAAGCAAGAGAATTGAACTTTACCTCTCGTCATTTATTTATACAGCAACGCGGACCTCTTCGCGGGCATACTGTTTCTGGAGAGAAGAGAGTATATTACATTAATCTGACTAATGAGCTATCACATAGAATAAATAAATCTACAAGAACAATAATGTATTTTAATAAGAAATGCTAAAGGCCACTCAGATGAAAAATTACCTCTCAAAAGTCTTTGCCTATAGAATAAATCTGACTTCCCTGTTTTGTTGACACGTGGGGGCCATGTGAAGTTGATTTTAATAATTGATCACCACAAAGTGCTGCGAGAGAGCTTTGCTGATAAGCAAAAGAATGGGTTTTTGTGTTTGAATCACAACATCCTATTGATCCCTTTTGAATAACGCTTACTGGAAGAGTCACAGACTTGGAGATTATTTATGGATCCCTCTTGACCTTAGCGTTTCCCAGAGAGAATGTGTTTAAGACTATGAAATTGACTGCCAAATCTGCACACATACAATGGATAAATCTAAAGTGACAGCAATAATCAGAGTGGAGAGATTAGCGCTTCTCAGCGTTTTTTTTGTTTGTTTTTTTTTATCCTACAAATGCAGAAATCATCATCAGCAACAACCAAGGTGGAGCAGGCTCACCTGTGAGGTTGTGATTCTCAGCTTACGTGCGTTTGCGACGCCGTTCTCATTTGTCAGCTCCGATCCATCAAGAGTTATTCGTTTCAAATAAAGAGCACACAGAAATATTTTGCAGATGGATTTCAGAGGAGTTGGATACAATGCAAATTCAAAATCAAATTTAAAAACGATGTAAGGGCCATTTCTTTGGCACGATGGCCCGTGGTTAAAATGACTTTGTGCAGAACTCTGCTTTGAGGCCTGGAGGCATTTTAGATGTTTTCTTAATACAGCACCGAATTTCAAAATTAAAAAGAAAAGTGATATTAGCTTTTATAGGCCTTACAAGAAAGTCCGAAATATTCATTTTTTGTGCAGTATGTGGTCCATGAAAGAACTTATCTCTTTATTTCACTCGCTTCACTTGTAACTTGGCACAAGCTGATGATTTTTGGGTCAAAGTGAAGATGCCCAGAAACAAAATGGCTTAAAGATTTGTTTTATAGAGTGGACTCTATCTGCCCGCTGTGCCAAACTAATACGCAGCCGTTTGAGAGAGCAATCAAATGGAAATGGAAATTTGAGCAGCTTAAAGATGAAGCTCATTTTTCCCTTAAGAGCTTGTGTGTGTTCTGCCAAAATGTGTGACTCTGCTTTTCACGATGACTGTACCGAGGGTATGCTGGCCGATGTTCACAGCCTCCTTCTGTTATATATTGTGTAAACTTTCACTTTTTCTCGTGCCAGAGATTACTTTCTGAACAATAGTGCTTGTGTGTGTTTGGCGTTTATCCAAGATAACACAAGCGTCCTTTATACTATCGTTTCATATTAATACTTCATCCTTCCCAAATGTGTTCAAGTTGAAAAAATTCAAGTTTTTCCAACATTTAAAGTAATGACTCCTCACTAAACTCTGTCCACTAAACTACTGTGGCCGTAAAAAAAGAAACAGCAGCATAGCCTGTCAATCGTTTTGCGTTGAAATCAGGCAACTATAAATAAATTAGGTGAACGATTTGAATCCATGTCTGCCTTTGAGTATCTTAGAATTAAGTACCACTCATCTATCTGTTTTCATAGGCCCGAAATTATGTTTTAATTTGAACCTAATGTTGTTTTAAACGTAAAAGACTGACTCCCAGTCTCTTCCTCTGAGTGAGAAATCCAGCCTTTTAATTAAACTGGTATCAGATCCGTACTCATTATCAGCAGATGCCTTAAGCCAGACTGGAAGTGGAAAAACTCCGAATGACGGATCAGTTTGTGAACTGTGTTGCTTGGCTGTTATTGCAGTTTTGAAGCACCTCCGTCCTGTGCTTGATTAATGTTTATGAATGCTTTTCTATGAGTTTGTTACATATCTGAACCTGAACCTATTATATGCAGCAGTAATATTGATGTTGACATGATGCACAATGCCCCATTGTTCGACCACTGTACAAAGCGCACTGTGGCTGTGCACATTATGTGCATTTAGAAATCTTTTTTTTTTCTTTGTTATTAATGCCGTGCATTTGTCTGTTTTATCAGTGCAGAGATGCATGCTGTCAGACTTGCACAAAGGTCCAGTAGTGACCAAAAAAGCTTGACTGCATTTTGGTGACAGTGTGTTGATGCATGGTACAGTGTCTTCTGTTCTGTTGTTCTTTAGCTATATGTCTGTGAAGGTTCTCAGTCATCCAGGTCATCGTAGTCAAAGGAGCTTGCAAAGAAAAGCGTCTGGACTTCTTTAAGTTGCTTGAAGACGTTTCACCTCTCATCCGAGAAGCTTCTTCAGTTCTTTAGCTAGTTAGCAGCTAGCGGCAGAGCTTAAAAAAACGTAGCATGTAGGGCGCTACAGTAATCTAAGCTAAGTAAAGCAGCAGCAGTTTGGTGGTAAGCTTCTGCTTTTATGTTTTCTTTTATTGCTTAAAACTGCAAACAGTGGTCAAAATAAGATTCAAGAGTAAAGTCAGTCAAGTCAAGAACAAGACTCGACTGACTTCCTCACTTTCAATATGTTTGGTCAGAGAGGCGTGGTGTAAGATAGAAGCACGAGCCATGTTGGTTGGATTTAATGCTTGTTGGGAAGCTTTTATTGTACTTATGGTAACATAAAGTGTTGCCCTCTGTCCAGTTCAATAATATTTCACTCCAGCTCTTTGGCAGCTCCAGACAGGAGGTGTGTGTGGAAGAAAAAGGACAAAGAGAAAGTACTGTGACTGTAATTGACAGCAGTGTAGCAGTTGTGACTCTCACTTGAAAAGAAATGGGAAGAGTGCAAATAAATGTGATGAATAACACCAATACATATTTTATCTTTTAACTTCTGTTTATCACAGACCTGTTGTCATTTATTATTTCACTAATAAATGACAGCAGTTCAGCAAATATATATTCCTGGATTTAGACTGTAAAACCACCGCTCACTTCTTTATATTTTCCTCCAAGAAGCCAGAATTTATTGTAGGGTTGTTGTTTTTTCATTGATCTTGAATAGTCCTCCAGACTTGCTGAACTTGCTGGGGTTTTCTTTGGACACTGGGTGCTTTTTCACTCAAATTTAGTCCAGTCCTTGTACCTGAGTACTTTCAGAGGAATGTTTAGTTTTTTTAAGCAACTTAGCACTGAACTATAAATCATGCAAGCATATAAAGGCACTAACTCAAAGGATGATTCAGTGTTATGTTTACACATAACAGGCAACTCAACAAAGAAACAGTTTTAAATTACATCTTTAGGCACTTTGTTTGTAGCAACCTGTTGCAAAACAAACTTTTTGCACCCGTTTCTTTATTTGAACAGAAAATGCCAAAGATAACAGTCTGACAGGCATAAACAGTATTTTTGCTGAAAACGTGGCATATCTAAGTATGGCGTGCCCTACACCCCCCACCCCCCAAATTTGAGAACACTGGGCAAGTGGAGAAGAAAAGAAGAAATGTCAGGCAGCAGATGAACTATATCTGAAATTCATACCTGTGAGCAATGGGAAAAAATAGCAAAAAGCATCCAGGCTGTCACCCGGACCATCTACTGTTTCAGAAACGGTCTCATTGCAAGGGTAGCTGTCAAAAAGCCAGTTTGTGGAAAGGACAATGGGAGTAAAACTGCTGAGGTTCGCCAAATTACTCAAGAACTGACCTGAGAATCAGTGACCACGGGTTTTATGGAGTGATGAATCCAAATGTTGCATTTCTGGTTCAAGTCTGTAAATCAGATGGCTGTAGAGCCATAGTTTGAGCCTGCATTTCAACAAGTGATTTTGATGATCTTGTCAAAACTGATGGAATTATAAATGCAGAAAATCAGATTTTGATCCCCCATGCAATACCATCTGGAAAACATCTGACTGGCAACAGCTTCATTTTTCAGGATGACAATGATCCCAAACACGCTGCCAGTGGAGTAAATGCATAAATGATAGAAAAACATACATTGGAATGCTGTCAGTCATCGATTTGCCTCCACTGAGCCCAGGCCTCAACACTATTAAAGCAGTGTGGGATCATCTTAACATAGAAGAAACAAACAGCAGCCAATATCCAAAAGACTGGTGATTTTGTTTTATATACTTACTTCCCATATGAACATTTCACTCAATCACTGCACCTATTCCCTATTTTCCTCGCAAAATCTGTTTACATCCAGCTCAATGTTGTCTCTTTCTCTCATTAATTAAAAAATAGTGTGGATCTGCATCGGCAGATAACCACAGCTAAGATATGCGGAAAAGCTGGACGTGTGCATGCTGTAAGACTTGCATGTTTAAATCAGAAACTACATGCACGTGAACTCACCTTGTGACTTGCATCATGCGTATCATTGATCTTTCCTAAATAGTAATGATAAACACAAGCAAAATCTTTTTCTGAGCTGGCATAACATATTGCATTCCTTTCAATAGAATAGAGCATTAAATTACTCTGTACGAGTAGCATGGATGCAGCTTAGAAACTTTTCCTGTTAGAATCCAATACCTCCTATTTACTATATATCATTTAAACATATGCGACATGTCTCATAGTTCTACTTTCAAAGGAAAAAACAAACACCACTGTGATCACAAACACTTCAGTTAAATGCCTGTTTGTGCTCCATCAAGTACTTTAAAAGACTTTCTTCAACTTTGAAAACACTTTTAGCTTCTCTTCCGTGGTAAGGAAAAAAAACAAGACTTTGAAGGCACGGTTCCTTCCTTGGTTTATTTAAAAGTAAGGTAGTTCCTCTTTTTAAAAAACTATACCTTTTCAACACAGCGAGCTGGCATCAAATTCAAAGAATGTGGAGGCAGGAGTCAAAGAGCTAAAGTGATGAAAGAACGAGACACCAAAAAGAGCAGTGGAGAAAGAGATGCCGGCTAACAGAACAGTTGTCACTATAGCACAGCTGCTGTAATGACACTGATATATTCACGAGATAATCCTTGCATTCGTGTATAGATCCTGTTTCCTAAATCGAGCGAGTCCAGAATATCTATGTGAGACATTCTTGCAGGTTGAATGTTAACGACCCTCGTGCGCATCTATACATCGAACCGGGGCATGTGTGAACGACGTGAATGTTAATGCGCGCTTGTGGGGACCAAGTATTAGCAGTGGATTACAGGTGACTAGCAGGCTTTTGAGTCTCTTCCCTGTGATACCCTTTGAATGTGTTCACTCCCTTTGAAGTGATGTCAGTTTTAAAATATCTCAGCCCTTTTATGTTTAACCATGGGTGTTTGCGTTCAAGAATTCTTTCTCTTTTTTCTTCTTATTCCCCCCCATTTTTTTTTTTTTTTTTTTTGAGAAAGGAGATGAAAGCATCACAACAGTCAGCATCCATCAAAGAGCGCAAAAGTCTGGGAAAAGTCCCGCACATAACGAAGCATGACTTGTTAAAACAGAACGTGAGGCTGTTGTTGTGTCTGCGCTGGGTGATTGGGGCGCAGCAGCGGGTTAAAGAGTTGAATGACAGGCGGATCCTGACGGAGCGCGCTCCGCCGCTGAATTTGATCGACTGATTGTGTGCCTTGCAGCAGTAATGAGCTTTACAGTATGTGCGTAATGTGCCAGGAGCTGATTCGTATGCTGGATGAGCTAGCTAATTGTTCTCAGCGCACATTCCACGGGTCTCATGGCTCCTCTGATTTGGATTCATTTAGCCTTTATTTTACCTCATTATACAGCTCTTTGTTATCGCCAGGTTGTATGAGAGGTATTCTGTATTGTTGAAACTGACTCTAGTAATTTCATTTTAAAAATCCACTGCTCAACCCTGCGCCGCTCCTCGTAAATACAAAACGGAGTAGGAAGGTGCAAATTTAAACTGAAAGGTGAAACATATTGAGTGGGTTTTGCTGTAACATGAGCTCAATACAAACAAAAACATCTCCTCGTCGCTCCTCTTGTCATGTCATTTTATTGCTTTCGCCAAAAAGCTGCAGAATCTTTTAATAATTCTTCACCGCCACAGCAAAAGGCAGAGCTCCCCAACTGAACTTGCCACTGAACCGTGGCTCCATCAACCTTGTGCACAAACCAAATGTGAGGAACAGTTGTGAGGGCTTTTTAAAGAAATTCTGGGAGTAGAGCTGGCTCAGAGCAAAGAACAGTAAGGCTAGGAAGAGGATGCGGAGCTCCAGTTTGGTATGTTTGTAAGCCGAAGGATAAGAATGTTCTCTGATGCTGATCCTGTGGTTGCTCTGGATCCCAAACAACAGCAGAGAGAACTGACAAAACCGAGTATTTACACTGGCATTCCAGTTGCAGTCTCTTGTCTGAAAAACAAACAGTACCCTATGCATAGGCCTCATCTTCCTGGAAAACACACTACTGCCAGTGTTTTCTGTGTCTGGCAAAAAAAAAAATTCTATCAAACGCTATTTTTCTGGGCATGAAAGCTCCAACAGTCTGTTCTGCTGCATTAGCGGTATGGTCGCACCTTTGATGTTAAAGTTTGCATTTAAATTTGAGAGAAAGGAAACTCCTGACGAGTGATTCATGACTGCTGGGGAGTTTCCACCGCGTTGACTGTGCCATCAGCCCACGGAAACACTTTCTATAAAGACTTTCACTGAATGTTTTTTCTGTTAATCATCATATTTGATTCATCTTCATCCGTGACTGTGTGAGAGAAAGTGTATTTGAGCTTGGCATCCACTATCGTGTGGGCAATAGACCCCTGAGGGTAGTACCCCATAAAGGCAGTAATAGTGCTAAGCATGCAGATAGAGGCCTGATTTAGACTGAAAGGCATCTCTAATCTTATGAGTGTCAGCGGTGCTGTGTCATAGATTAGCCAAATGGTTGTCTTTATTTCTTCAGTGATCATCGTGTCTTCCACGTTCGACGCATCTTCTGGCAAGGACTACTGTGCAACATCTCACATTTTATTGCTATTATTATCAGCAGCAGTAGCGATATCCACTGGATTGCTGATATTATATGTTATAAACCTTTTTGTGACAGAACTATGATATTGGTGTTATTGTTATGAACTGTGGAAGGATGCATAATAGGCACCGATCGCTAAAACAAGCAAGACAGCAAGAAATATTCAGTATGTTTCACAGAGCCAATCTGTGCTTTAAAGAAAGAAAAACAAACATGAAACCTAGAATTAAAAGCAAGAACAAATTACAAGAAAAAAGCTGAAATAAGACCAAGATAATTTTTTTAGAAACAATTTTTAAAAAGCACGGCAGCACAGTGGCATGATGGTTAGCACTGTTGCCGCACAGCAAGAAGGTCCTGAGTTCAATTCCACCATCAGGTCTTTCTCTGTGGAGTTTGCATGTTCTCCCCGTGTTTGCGTGGGTTCTCTCCGGGTACTCCGGCTTCCTCCCACCGTCCAAAGACATGCAGTTTGTGGGGATAGGTTAATTGGAAAATCCAAATTGTCACTAGGTGTGAATGTGAGTATGAATGGTTGTCTGTCCTTGTGTGTTAGCCCTGTGACAGACTGGCGACCTGTCCAGGGTGTACCCCGCCTCTCGCCCTACGACAGCTGGGATTGGCTCCAGCGCCCCCCGCGACCCTGAAAAGGAAAAGCGGTAGCGAATGGATGGATGGATGGATTTTTAAAAAGATAATTTTTTAGAAACAATTTAAAAAACTTTTTTAAAAAGTGGAAAAATACATTATAAAGCCTGGCATTTCAATAGTTTTCAATTACTGATGAAATTTATTTAAATAATTAAAATTGTTTAAAAAAACTGGAAAGTGTTTGCAGCATCTCTGTGATCAAATTAAATGAAACCTAAAATTTTAACAATGTAAGCTATTTCCAATTTACCTGCTAGTCTCTGCATTGTGTGAACCACTTAACCATTTTGATGTAACCTTCAGGTATATTTGTATGAAACTCACATATTTTACAGGCATATTTGCCAACATTAGTTTGTTACATCATTTTGATGCACATACTGGTGGATTAACCATTAGAAAAACATGCTAATTACAAGTACTGTCAATTTTGTACAACTGTGGCACCCACCCTACATTTGGTGGCTGAGCACTGTGTAGAATTATATACTTCTAGTTTTGTTTCTAGTTAGGAGTCTTTTTTGTTTAATCCACTGCATTTGTTAAGTAGCTGCAGTTAAAGTTCCTCACCATGCTAAAAGAAAAAAATATTAAAATGTTAGTTATAAATGTTTATATTTGCCCTGGTGATTCTTACTCGAGTTTCCATTGCACAAGCTACAACTACAAGATTGACATACTTCACCTTCAAGTTCTTTTGGCAAACATCTTTTTTTTTTTTAGCACATCCAGTAAATACGAAGCAACATTAGCATTTTTTGTGTTGTGTTTTTTAGGTGACCTGATGAATATTCAGTCTCCCTTTACTGTAGCTCTGTACTTGTCTCCACAAACTCCTTAGGGAAATATCAGCTCGTTTGCTGCTCCATACTGTGTTCACCCGCTAGTTTCTAACTTTGTCTGCCACTTGTTTGTTACCGGGCAGGTCATGTACAATATGGTTTTACAGCTTTTTTATTTTATTTTCTGTAACTGAAAACTGAAAACAGCTGCCTGCTGCAGCTGAATATGAAACTGCCAGAGCAGCAGCAGTGAAGTGAAACAGTAGAGTTGGGCAGCAAGTTGTAAGCAATGAACTGAAAGGCAATATAAAGCTCGGTAAAGCTGAGTGCTGCTGCAGCGTCTGCCGCTAATTCTCTGTCTGTTCCCTACAAGGAACCAGTTTCTTGCCATTATAAGAATATTGATTACAGCTGCTTTAAGCAACAATCTAAATGCATGCTCGTACCCCGCTGCGCACCACATGATCAACTGCATCATTTATTTAATTTATCAGTAAAAATTTAAAGTTACAAGCAGTTGAACTGGTGGTAGATATACTCCTATTAGCTAGGATGTTTTTAAAATAATTTTATATCATTATAAGAACAAGTATGGTTCTGTAATGAATTCAATTCATTTTAAAAGTGATCAATACATTGAAGTCTGGTGTGTACATATTTTTAAAAAATCCAAATAAGCTAGGACATTACAAGCTTTGGTCTTCTTCATCTGAGGTGATTAGTGTGTTTGCCGGCTTTAAGGTGCAGACACTGTGTTATATGGCTGTGCAGATGCAATAAGCTCCTGTGAATTTGTGAGTCTGTTGGAGTCTGGTTTGTTTGGCGCGCACTTGGTTGTGAGGAGTCTTTGATGTTGTGCTGAAAGATCTGACGCTCTGATCTGAAGCTTGACAGAGATGGCATTACGTGAGACTGCGTCAGAAAATTTAGCATGTACAATGAAATGTTTCTGCTCGTGTCCACACAACATCATAGCCGCATGTTCCTCCACTGTCCTGCGTGTCCTGCTCTCAGAACAGACTCATTCCCATTAGAATAAGCTTCAAACATTCCCTTTAAATTGACAGTACAATTCATACTAATGCTGTTGGCGCTGTGGCCGCGCAGTGTATTCCCAAAGTAGTTACAGAGGTGTCTGAGCTGTTTCTGAGAAAGATGTGGAAAAGCCATTACAACTTAAACTGTGTAAATTGCCGCAACCAAATGTGACCACCGCAAGTCATGTGGGTGGTACGCTAACAACGGAGTCAAACTTGCCCGAAACACAAAGACAGACAAACATGGCTGTGCATATAAATGTGTGTATGCTGCTGCATTATAGTGTTCATTTGTTTATGCTGGGTGCCAGTGGGGGCAAGCAAAGATTAAAGTGGTAACTTTAACCTACAGAAGACGGAGTCAGTGTTGACAAAAAAAATTGAGAGAACAGGAGCAAAAGGGAATGCGGCGAAAAAGCAGCAAGGCAGCAGAGGGTACGAGGGTTTAGAAACTCTTTGATTGATCATAAAGGTGCTGATATTCCCCTAACAAGCCAAGCAAACCGAGTCTCTGAAGAATTTCTTTTCAAAACGATGACCAACAGTTGTTAACCCACAGATACACAAACGATTCACATACCGTACAGACAGCTTCAGACAGCTTCACTTTGGGAACTGGTTAGAAAAGTTTATTTCCCTCGAAGCCAGCAGGTCTCTGCACAGTACGGAGCCCGTTTTATTGCTGACAGCTTCACAGCAGTCTAGCTTTAAAGGGTCAGTTTAGCAGGTTATTTGTGTTTTCACACAATTACAGTAGACGTTATTGGTATTTTATTTTACAGAGAAAATAAAAAAAATAATAACACCTGTCGGCGGCAGTTTTGCCGGAAGTTTCTAAAACAAGAAACATTTTAACGTCAACTTTTCCAGCCCACTGCCTCTGGTAATTGCATTAATATTGGATTCATCAAGTTGCACGTCTCACAAATTATGTTTAATACCAGCATTCTGCATGATTGCAGAAAGGCAGGTGTCCTTCATCTAGCAAGGCGGATTGGAAGGGCTTAGAAGGTGGATTAAAGGTTCGATTGATGCGGGAGACGAGAGTTTGCATCTGATCAGGGATATTATTTTTTTATCACAGTCTTTTGTAGTTTCCTGTTCTAAAGCACGCATCAGTTTTCCTTGCTATAGCTGAGATATTTAGTCAAAGTTTTTTTTTTATTAGAACGTCAAAAGTTAAAACAAAAGAACTAGATCTAAAAATAAAAATAAACCCTGGAATATTAGACCCTGACAACAAGTAAATGAAACTGACAAATGTTTTTTTCTGGTTTGTTTGAACCATCTTTTTAAGGTTGCTTTCCCTTTGGAAAGAGAAAAAAGAATTAATTGACATCGTTATCATATAAGCTGTGGGTGCAAGAAAATACCTCCTTTTTACGTGAGGGCACACAGAAGCCGCGGAAGATGACCACATTTGTTGATTGCAATCATGCTCGGAGCCACTGGGCTCAACCTCACAGCGCAGTCTATATGTAGTCGCTGTGTTTTTTTATTTGTAGAAATTTTCTCAGCAGGTTGTATGAGACAGTACGTAGCTGTAGAAGAAGGAAGTCAAACAAATGAACCTGTGCGAGTTTGTTTGCTTCTGACTCACTCCTAGATATGTTCTCCCTTTGATCACATGGATTTCAGCTTGTTTCCCTCCCACATCCAACAAACATACAATCACGGGGATCGGAGACCAAATTGCCTGTTGGTATGAATGCGAATGTGGACCCAAGCGAGCCTCACAGTCACTGAGGCTAATTGGAATCCAAATTTAGAAAAATAACCTGCGTTTTACCCACAGTACTCGTAGTCATGGTTATACCTCCATGGGGAAAAGTTTGAATGTAGACACCATCCAGACTCATAGCGGTGCTCCTTTTTCTTTCTTTCTTTTTGCCTGATGTGTGTTAAGTTTGTGTGAGTGCCCCTGGCCTGTCATTGCGGCACATCAGCAGTAGTAACAGGTGGTCCCCGTGGAGGGCAGACTGACAGGTAGATAATGATCAAAGAGGCCGTTTCCTGTGTTTCATGTCGGACTCAGAGAGAGACACATCTGTACTGCCAGTGCCTCTGCTTTTCTAATGGGCTCGGGTTGCAGAAAGCTCATCTCACACACATGTGCATGACTGCATGTACGAGCACAAACTTTAGTCATTTTGAGACCCCTCGCATTAACAGCTACTAACACATTTCTCAGATCTCCCCCGTGCCACACTCCCTCCCTTTTAATAAATCGCTGAACTCTTGCCGCCTGCACGCTGACTCTCCGTCATCTCAAACTGTCACCTGAACTGTATCACACATCCATAAAATATTAACCTCAAGGGAAAACACAGGCAAAAAAAACCCCCACCTTGTCGTTCTCCCGTTTGACCCACCTCCCCCCTCCTCCGCAAGTAAGCAGTACTATCTCTCAGACTCAGGTGCCCGGCCACTCACGGATATCTTACCTTCAATCTTGTGTCCACAGTCGCCACTGGCTGCGTGGACGGGTTTGTACTCTCCTCTGCTCTGTTCAGCCTGCCAGTTTCTGTTTAATCAATTCAGATTGTATTTGAAGGAGACCAAATCTCATCTCAGGTTCGGATGTTGTTGGAAATGAAGTGCATCCTGGACGATGGGTGTAAAAACAGCTTCACTTTATCTGGTAGATTAAAACTTCAGGGTCACGGTAATCTGTCTTAATGAAACTGTCAAGTAATCCGAGAATCTGTAAACTCCACGTGTCACGTCGGCGTCCTGGGCACCCTTTCGTGCGTACGTGTATATTTTAGCTGACTGAATTTAAACGTGATTTTTAAATTGCTGATTGGCAGACCAGAGGGTTATGTGATTGCTTTGAGAGGTAGATTAACTAGCAATTAACCAATGTTAAGGTAATTGCGTAGCCAATCAAATAAAACTCAAAGCAGGTACGGGGGAAGCATGAGGCGCTGATTTAATCATCTATAAGCACTACTTCTCTATGCGCTCTTAGGTTTGATCTGTTGGCACTCTTAATATTCGAGGATTTATTTTGAAATTTCATTTCTGCAAGCAGTTTTATTTATTTGCAGCATTCACACCTTTGTACCAGCGGCCTCAGCAGTGGTCTATCAGGATCCAGCAAGCCTTTCACTGATGCGGATGTCATTTTAAATCAGCTTTTACAAATGATGATTCACTCAAACCTCAGCTTGAACCTTTCCCTCGCACAAAATGGTACAAAAGATCTTTTCATGGATCTCAGATTGCATGCTTCTCTGGAACCAAAATTCTCTTAAACCTTATCAAACGCTATATCAAACATACATTTAAAAAGTAGGTCGCGCAGTTGTCGCACACGTGCTCTATTTTATTCTGTTATTAGGAATCATATAAACCAATTTAAGCCCTGTTGACCCAGTTTTCTTTAAAATATCCCTTAAATAGTTGCAAGGTCACAGATTGTCTGATAGGATTACACATAATATGTGATGCATAGAAGCATGTTCCAACAGTTTCTTAGAGTTGTAATATATTTACACTGTGTTAATTCTTTTTAGGACTGCAGAAATTAAGTTTGAGGTTTAATAAATGACTTATTGCATAAATGCAAGATGGAAATTGAAAGAGCAACTCTTTTTTTGCCTGTTTCACTTGTGCTGACTGTATATTATTGTAGGGTTTTATAATATAAAGCACCTTAAGGTGACTTGTTGTGATTTGGCACTATATAAAAAAATGAATATATGCTAAGCTGTATTATCTGTTGGAAACACATTGTTAACGTAGCTCTAAACTGTCAAATTCTGGGCTTCTTCTAGATTCAGTTCACACATTTCCCTGAAATTCAGTCTGACATATAGTCTTTAGTCAGGCAGAAAAATTGGAATCCCCATTAAGAGTGTTTTGCTGTACAGGACAAGTTTTAATTCACTCTCCCAACAGTGGGATAGTGGGATTTAAGAGGTTAGGTAGTTCAAACATCAAACATGATTTGATCATTGGCCAGCCACGGATCTGGTTGATCTCCTTCCGTTACAGTGGATATTTTCCAGAGTTAAAAATTGTATACACAAAACCCAAGTTCCCAAGATGTACTGGAGCGCGTTCAAAACAAATTATTTGTGGTTTATATTTGATCTTAGTTCTCTCCCTTTCTTCAAAATGATTTATTATCATCGCTGATGTAGCTGCATAATGCATCTGACAGATTGTGCAATAATACAGTACCATACAAGTTCATTATAGCTCGTGCGCCGTGAAATGCATCTAGTGTAAGTCTCGGTCACGTTTGTGTCGGGCTGAATAAAGTTTGGAAGCGTTTCACATGATGCAATGGATGTGTAATGACCTAGAGTGCAATGCACATGGAGGAAAAAAAGGGTAATGTTGAAAACCTCAAAAGTTAAGTTTGAGATTATGAAGCAGCTTTTGCAGACAGATAAAAAGAGGGCATCACGGAAGAATGGAAACTGAGGTTTTTATTTCATTAACCGTAGCACGATGCTAACTCACGAAGCACATCTGAAGCTGTGTTTACATTTACCTAAAGCTGCATTCAGTCGCAGGCTGTCTGCCTCTTCTAAAAAGGGCTTGTCAACAAACACCAGTGAACTCGAGGCTGACCCTTTTTTGCACAACCCAGAGCTGGCAGCTGATCCCTCTGAAAACCGACTGAATCTCTGAAAGGGGAGCAAGAGATGCATAGCTGGCAAGCATGGAAAGCTTCAAATGATTGATAGCCATTTGTTTTGCCTGCTTAATACAACATAAACTCTCCAGCGATTCATCACCGGAGTGAGGGGTTTTTCACGGTGCCTCTGCAAAGCCCACTAAAAATAATTCATTTTCTGCGTGCTACGAGCCAGGCGCTAATGTTAAATATTCATGCGGGTCCAGTCTAAATGATGTGGCCATTGGCACACAGTTAGAGCACACTCTGTGGAAGGGAGGAAATGTCAAGCTGTGAATAAATGAAAGCAGTGAAGCCGTATATTACCCTGCCATTGTGAATTTACTATAGTTGCCATTTTGTCCAGCCACTTCAAATGGATCTCTTTTATAATCAATACACTCAGTAAAACATCGAACATATTGCCACGTTGGCAAAAATCTCGGCTCGCTGTGTTTGCCCATCCTTTATTCAGTGTTTGTATTTGTTTCCTAATTTGTGCCTCATGAATGTTAACCGAGGGCTTTGTGCTGTTCCTCTTGTAGCAGTGTTCAGTACCGGCAACTAAGCCGACTCTCCTCAAGGATGTCGATGCACTTTGAGCCCATCTTGTCACATTAATCAATATAGCTTGTGCCTATGCAGCTGTTGTGTATCGACTGCCACATCAGTCAGCTGCATTCGTTTTTGAGATGTTTTCACTGCAAGCTGATATGAGAAGATGTTGTCATGGTTGCACAGAAATTGTTTTGAAACGCTATAGGTCATCTTCTGCCATGATATCAGTAAGCACAGTGGAGGGAAAGGGCAAAATATAATAGAACTTACTGGGTTGAATATCCATTTAGAGAAACTCAAATAGAGAGCATAATGTCCGCTGTGCATCATTTGGATGGAATAGGAAATGCTAAATGGCCTCATATTGACAGACACACTCTCCCTGTATTCATTTTTATCACGTGCACACACATTCGCACGTGCGCGCGCCACTCACATCCACGCACACGTTTCTTTTCTGCAGCCTCTGACTAATGAGGCCTGGGGCTGGAGATGGTTCCATCAAGGAACTTCCCCCTCTCTTTCTCCTCTCTCTCTCTCGTTCTCAAACACGCACCTGATTGATAGCAGTGATTTGACTGAGAAAAGGGAAATGGGAAATTGAAAAATGGTGGGAGAAGATTGGAAACAACGTGCTGATTATAAACTCTGTGAGGAAACAAAAGGCTTTCCCTCTGCCTTTTCTCTTAGCTCTGAGGTAGCAGGTGTGTGTCTGACAGGTGCCTGATTGAGGCGCACAAAAGACATTACAACTGCAAACAAATGGACGTATTTAGCGTCCCCGGATGCAGTTAACGTTTTGGGCTGATAGAAGTGATTATGAGTATATGAGCACACGCAGCCGGGGAATGGGCCCAGGTGTTTGGGTGAGTGGAGCAAGAAGGCAGCCATGTTATTGTTGTGATGATAATAATCCATCTATACAATTAATGGTATGCCATCACCAAGGTCATCAGCCTTTGGAGATGTATTTAATATGTCTCATATTGTAATAATAGAGCCTTTTTGCGCTGGCGACACATACACAGGAGGTGTAAGACCGCACAGATTTATCATCATGAGAAAAAAAAGAAAAGAAGCGTGAGTGAAAAAGTGAGAACAACAGACGCTGTGTTCCAAATTCGCTGATTTACAAAATAACCTCAGTTACCTCGATGCCATCGCCATTTATTCTGGTCTTTTTATGTTTATGCTCTTTTGTTTCATGATCAAAAAACCCCCAAAACCACAACAAAACCCCGCACTTTCACAACAGTGGCATAAATTAGCCACTGCCTCCTTTTGGAAAGCCTTTGTGTATTCCATAAATAAGGGAGCATCTTGGCTGAAGCCCCGGTGGTTTAATATTCTCTGAGAGCTTCCAGACAGTGAGTGGTGGTGCAGCAGCTGTCTCTTGACCCTGCCGGACCCCCACTTACCCCTCTGACCAGCTCCTTTCCACTGGGCAGGCTGTGGCGATGACAAGCCTGTCAGAAGCTTCTCCTAATGTCCTAATTACCCCTCACACACACATACACGCAGGCGTGCTTGCACAGATGTACACACATTCCTAGTGAGTAAGCAAATATGCTGGCAGACAAGCTAAAAAGGACGCACTCACGTTCTCACCGTTTCCTGCTTGAGTATTGCTCATGTGAATTTTCCTTGCATGAGACCGCACATTAGGTGAGGCATTACAGTGTAACCAGAATAGCAGTGGTTCTTCCCCATAAACAGTTCTTGGAGTCTTGATCTGAAACATTTCTTGTTTCTTTTTTTTTTTTTAATCTGGGCACAATCAGAGCGTCGGTTTCTCTACTATGATAACAAACGTGGCACTCCTGCTGCAACTTTCTTTTAAAAACTGACACCATGCTGAAAAGAGGTTTCAAAGTGCCTGCTGCCTCTGAGCAGAAAAAAAAGACACCAAAAAGTTGCAGCATCACCCGAAATAGACAACGTGAATGAGATGTGATGTGTCACTTTGCCAGAGGTTAAGCTTTGCTTCGGCTTAGAACACGAGTCTCTTCCCTGGTGCATGGTTTTGGGTGCAGAGCGTAGTGCTGCTGCCGCTGCTGCACTTAAGTCTGTGCTCAGTCAACTAGTCTTGTTAACATAACAGAGTGGATCATTGTGCCTGGTAGGAAAAAAAAGGAAATCATTGTACCTCCCAGCAAAAGCAGTTGCTAAGTGATTCATAGACCCGGATAGTTACTGCATTTGTCACAATCAGCATGACTTAATCGTGTGCTGCTATACCGTTCTCCCTTCCTCATATTGTGCTGATTTGCAATATATCTTTAGGAAAAGTGTTGTTTTGTAATTCTTGTCGGATCACCTTTAGTTTGACAGATCTAAAGCAACCACTGTCTCTTTTATTTTGCTTTTATTTTTGCCACTTTTCTTGGTAACAGGGATTGTGTGGTGCCTATCATGTGAGACCGTGTGGAAGAGCAGCCTGGCATCCACACTCATCAGAAATTTGTTAGCAGCTTTTTTTTAAACACACGCACACACCCCACGCCCTTGTTTTTTGTTTTTTTCTTTATGACACGACTGTAAGACACGAACACTACCGGAGCTGTGCGGAGCTGTCATGAAAGCGGTTGGCTGCTGTTTGCAATTTTTTTTCTCTTTTTTTCTGTCAGCCGCAGAGACATTTTCATGTGTATTGTGAATGACAGCACCCAGTCAGGTACACCGATGATATTATTCACCTTTTATGCTTTCAAAGGCGTTTCTAACACTGACATGTCTTAATTTGAAAATTGCATTCACAAGAACACGCATCTCTGGGAATTTCTGTGCAATTGCAGATGCCCATAGCACTTCACTGAGGGGGGACAGGGCACCGAATTCAATATAGCTACTTTTTTCTTTTTTTATCTGACAGCATTTCTGAAGGATTACCCTTTAATCTCCCAACGCAGAGACTCGCGTCAGCTACATGTGTCTTGCTGGCGCTGCTCACACAATCAAGCAATAGATTGGACCTTTACAAAGCATATCCCATTAACACAGAGCAATTACCCACTTCTGTGGGGATATTTGCAAAATCTCCTTTTTGTTGCGGTTTATCAAGCAGAAACATGCTTTGCATCTCCTGTAAGCCTACCTGATTATAATGTCTCAATTGACTCAGGGGAAATTTAATCTGAATATTCCTGGCCCTGTTTACAGGTGAGCATTTTCTGATATTTCACCGACTGTTTGGGCTGGATTAAGTAGTACCGGAGAGGTGATAATAAAAGAAGTGGGTCAAGTACATAAATGAAATGCAACTTAATTAGTTCTGCCATTTTACAGAGTAGAAAATAGCTCTTTTTTTTTAGTATAACAAGAGCACACAATCTTGAGAGGTCCACTCAGAAGCTTTTTGTAGAGATTTAGGCCATATTATTCAGTCTTAATTGGCGGATGACGTTGGCTCCATTGTCGTAGAGATTAAGCTGCTCGGTAGCTGTTATGATTTCAACCACGTCAACTTTTAAGTCATCTGCTTGACTAAATGTTATGTAATCCCAACTCAGGTCTGTTTGCTTTTTTTTTTAAAGGTTTTTAGGAGTCAATTAACTCATTCACTGCCATTGACGTCTATAGACGTCAATGGCAGTGAATGAGCAGTGGGGAGTTACCTGATTTGAAAATAGCTGGCAGTGAATGAGTTAATGGCTATTTTCATGACACATTAAGCAGTGAGTAAGCCTAATATTATTTCCTTAGGCTCAGTAGACTTTTTAGTCTTTGTGTTTTGCAACAACCCATAACTCAAAGAAGTATTTCATAATTTGCAAGGTTGATTTATACCAAAGGGATGACTCACTTTCCACCCCAAATGGGAAAATAAATCCTTTGTTTTGGTAGATAAGAAAGGTCTCCCACCTGAGAGCTGTTGGCACTGAACTTTTGTCTGAGCACCCACAGACTGTAACTACAGATGGGCTTAGCCACTTTTCACAATGTAGCTGCAAACATTTTTATTTATTTTTTTATTTTTTATTTTTGAGAAGTGATCATAGTTTGGATGAGAGGGTAAAATGCTGAGACAGCAGCTAATGCTTGTTTAATGAGGTGTATCCATATATACTGCTTGGGTGCATCCCACAGTCAGTATCTGCTAATTTATGCTAAGTAATATACAAATAAAAAGTTAAAGACAAGCAGGAGCGCTTTGTTGGTGCTAACGACACAGCAGGCCATAATAATTGAACTAAAACTCCAACCCCACAGGCATGACAGAGAGGTGGCTCTGTCATGCCAAGCTGCTAATAATGGATAGCATTATAGCTTAATGTAGCTTAAATAGGTGGGCTGTTAAAACAGTTATACACTATTGGAGATAAATTATCTGAATTTCAGAAGCAGGACTGCGCCTCCAAACACGCCCCTTCTGGATCTTATCTATATATGATGACCCAGTTCTACATGCTGTTCGTTCCCGCTTTCGTGCCCCATCCTCCCTCCCCTTTTTTCAATTCTTTCACTTATTCACTTCTTATTAGTACATGAGGATCTGCCAGGCCTGGCAGCTGCATTGAGAAAATGACAACATGGGCCCAGCTAGTGAATTGTCATGATGTAAAATATTAGCTTTGGGGATTAAAACTGCACTTTTTGTACTGGTTTGAAAGCTGCTATAAAAAAAAACCTGATCACTTATCATTTTAACTCATGAGTCTTCGGGGCCTGACTCACCTTTGAACCCTGCATCAAGTGGCCATCAGAGGAACTGCTGCCTTGACATTTGAGTCTTCATTTTTCAGCCCTGGAGTTGCTATATGTATGCACACTATTAGGCCAATAGGCTACCTACAGTACAAACCTGGAATGTCTGCGAATTTGTTTTGCTGTTGATAAATGAATAGATAGGCTTTCAGCTAAAGTATGGAGCGTGCTCAGATGTCATGAAGACGCCTCCAACCATTTCATCTGCAGTTCACAGAAAAAATAAATGGCATATCTGCGGAAACTGAACAAATTGTTTAATAGGGATTTCAAACTAGTTACAACTGATAAGAAAGACTAGAGTAAAGTGTTAAAGACTGGTTTTTGATCTTATTTGTGAGGAAAGCAGAGTTTCTTTCATCAGTTTGCTTTGTGAAAATTCTGACCTCAAAAGTCGCCTGTGTTTATTGGGTCCACTCTGCAGGAGTCCGCTTCTCCATCCGATTTCCTTGAAGAGAAAAAGTTTGAAGCCCACCTCTGATCCTACTAATTAAATGAAAACACAGTGGGCTACCCACAGTAAGACAGCATTACTCCACACACACATGCACTGTCGCAAAGGTAACCAGTGTGGGTGTCTCTATGGGGAACTACACCAAGCTCCAACATCCCACTCTGTTGTGTCCTCTTATGCAGTGCGATCACACACTAGGTTGACATGCAACACGCTGCAGATCATGAGCATAAATAAGCAAGGGATGTTTTACCTGAAAGGAAGAACATTAATTCAAAGGCATCACTCTAGTACTGAGAAGAAATGTTGCCTCATTAGTGTTACCCCACTGCTTTTACCAAGCAGTAGGAAGAGAGAGAGAGAGGCTATGTGCCACTCTTGCCACACAGACATCTTTTCTCCGGAGATCTTAGTTTGCCTCAGTGACTAAAAAACAGCGTGCATTATTATGGATTCACTGGGGTGGCAATGGGTTGAACGTAGACCCCTGAATACTGGTGCACTTAGAGCCTCACTTCGTATAGAAAACATACTGCAGTGCAAGAGTCTGCCCTTTCAAATGCTCACAATGAGCCGGTTTCCAACAGGAAATGTAGCATCAATGTAGGTGGAGAGTGTGAAATGCTCCACTTTTGTGTTTCTGAACATAATGTTGCTCATTGTGCAGAACGGGAAGATGAGATTTGGATGAAAAGGAAAAGAGGTGAGGCGACAAGGACAGACATTATTTGGAGGACGGTTAGCCTGCCTGCTCTCATCCAGTGTGATTGACATATTGGTGCAATGGGTGCACTCGCACGAATGCCATCACATGCATTTCCCCAGAAATCTGTCTATCAGCACTGTCTAAGCAGAGCGACAGCCATGACATCTAATCACAGGCGAGCTGGCACCTCATAACTTCTACCTAATGTGCTGCAGGTACAGAGGAGAGAAGGGGAGCGCTGCACGACAGCACCCCCGCCACCAAAACACTATTTATAGCCCCTTCAGAGGCCACCAGCAGGAAGTGGATCATACTGAAGGGTTAGGGAAGGTGTCACTACACTATATCACAAGTCTCTGTGTTTAGATATAGGTCTCTGTTGACAAGATTAAACACCGAGATGCCCCGCTATCAGGCCGACGCATTTTTCTGGGTTATAGTCCTGACAAAGTATTGCAGCAAAACGAGGGCAGATATGGTACACATACAAGATGATAATGAGTCATTTACATAATGTTGCTACAACATTATAATTACCTGGCAATTAAAGCAGCTCAAAAGCCTCATTATGGACTGTCCTGAGGGCTGGTTGGACTGGGATACATGCAGCGTGCTCATTCAAGCTCAAGTCTATCAACGTCTATTATTCGTGAGTTCTTTTTTTTTTTTTTTTTTACATCAACTGCCCAGAAGCCTCATTCTGGTGAATTATCACATATAAGCAAGTTTTGGCTGACACGCTGTGTTTTAGATGAAGCAAAGCTTTAAGTTAGTGAGATATCGTTGCGGGCTCCTGGACAACGTTCAAAATTTGTTTCCCATCATGTGTGATTTGTCACTCACATTTTTGTGTCCCGAGGGACTTGCTGACACGTCGAAAATGCACAAAGGAGCCATAACAAGGACATGTGTCATACCTTACACCCTTATTAAGCCAGCAATGACAAGTTAGACAGGCAGTCACTTCACCATACTGTACAGCACGCTTGGCACTGAAGCTCCCATTGCTCACAGCCAGAGTAAAGAAGCACCAAAGTCTGTGTGAAATGTCAATATAATAAAAGATGGTGCGAAATATAAAAATGTAGATGTGCAGCAAGGGGGCAAGAGATTTGTGTGTGTGTGCATGTGTGTGTGTCAGAGTTGTTTATGAATAGCAGACAATGAATGATGGAAGCTCTCCCGAGGGTACAGGCCCTGAGCAATGCTGCAGGGACTTGGGAACGCGCCAGTCTCCCATGCCCTGTGAGATGCCAGTTTGGGTGGGCACCGTTCCGAATGGGTGCTCTCTTCTCCAGGATACACGGCGGGTCCCAGGGGAGCGTCTCCAGGCAGTGGCTGCTCCACAGTGGGGCTGGCTGGAATCTCAATCAGGGACACAAGGGGTAGAAAACAAAGTCCAAATATTCCCTCTGTACCTCTATATTGATGTAACATCGGAAAATAGATGAAGGCAGGAAAATGGCTCATTACGTCGGAATCGCACACACCTGTGTTGTAAAAATGACTCATTATGACGGCTTTTGTATTTGTCTTAATTGGTGGAAAATTACACAAATAGCATATGGAGCTTGAATTTAATGAATTTCAACAAGCCTATTTAAAAATTATGAATATGCTTTTTGTTACCAGTGGAATATAGCTCCCTGCTTACATCCTGTCTGCTCACAACTTGTCTGTTTTTTTTCTCCTCTTTTCTCTTCTGCTCTCCTTCTCACCTGTGCTGCAACAGGAGCTGCTGAAACCCTGACAGGTAATCTTTCTTTTTGCTACCTGCTGTTCATTTGGAAGTGCTTGCTTCTGTCTGTGTCTGTTGATTGGCTGTCCATTGCGGTTTGTTCATCTGTGCATATTTACATGAATGGCTGGTTATGTTCATAACGTTTCTTTTCAGGAAGGAGGAGATAGCCGTCGGCTCACAGCTCTGATCCTCTGTTTTTATTTGTAATTCTCAAATCAACATTTCACCACATGTAATGGCTGATTTCGATTTCTTTTCAAGCCACTTGGTTTCCTCTTCAATTTGTCTGTAGTTTTGACACATTCCTGCTCCTAACTATGGAAGTTTTGCTAATCTCCTCCCATTCTGTAGCCTCTCCAAAAGTAGAATCTCAGCAGTAAAAGTGTGAGGAATGAATTTAACAATGTGTTTTTCTCTCTTTCCGAGCTGTAAACGGCAGTATTTTCACATAATTTCCATCCTGTAATAAACTAAATCAGTGCTACTTCCCAGGCTAAGAGCTGTAATTACCTAGTTTGAGGGGTGAGGCTATGAAAAAAAAAAGACCTGTCACGACAGAATATCCACTAAGGTTATTTTCCCAAGCTGCTCCTTTATCAGAGGATAAGTGTTGCAAGTAAACACTCAAAAAGAGTTAATATGGAATGAATCATGATATTATCATATTAGTGCCTAAACTTAACCGAATTACTAGTTAACTTATTACTAGTACTAGTACTGGGTTGGCCCAGCTTTTGCCTCCAGAACTGCTTTAATAGCATCGTTTGAACAAGGTGCTGGAACAATTCTCAGAGATTTTGGTGAATATCGTCATCGTCTGTTACACAGTTGTTGCAGATTTGTTGGCTGGACAGCAAAAATAATCAGTTAGGCTGTTCCATTAAAATGGTAATCAATTGATGGTGGACCAAAGTGTACCCAGAAAATATCCCTGACATCATTAAACCAACACCAGCAGCCAGAACTGTTGATCCAAGACATGATGGGCCCATTTCAATTTCTGACCCTACCATCATAATGTCACAGTAAAAACAAAGACTCATCAGACCAAGCAGTGTTCTTTAATTTTGGTGAATGCATACAAACTGATAGGAGTCTGGTCTTCTGCTGCTGCAGCCCATCTCGTTCAAGGTTCAATGTTCAGTCAGTGATCAGTGCTGAGTGTCTCTGCATAGACATGAGTGTCTCTGCATAGACATGTAAACCCTAGAAATCTCTGTGACATTGTGGTTTTTAACCTCCTAAGACCCGAACTCTTTCACGGCATACATTTTTAATTTCTCTTTGGTATTTGGCTTTATAGTGTTTGATAGGACACTATAAAGTTACAATCGAGTAATGATGTGCAAAACTCTTTATTTGGTGTCTGAACACAGCAGCATTTTGCCTGAGTACAAAAACAAAATGAGAAACAACAATTGTGCCCCTTTGAACAATATGGCTCATTTGAAAGCCATTTGAAAGAGCAAAATTTAGTATTGTGGTCTAGACAACCCAAAATGTGATGTGGACGCCGGTCCTAGGAGGTTAAAATACTCAGGCCAGCATATCTGGCACCAACGATTATACCACATTCAAAGTCCCTTGAATTGCCTAAATGTATCGAGTTCCTTCCATGTGATTGGATGGCTATGTGGTGTCATTAAAGAGCAGTTGAACAGGTGTACCTAGTGAAGTAGCTTGTGAGTGTAGTATATGGTGTTTAACCTTTCATGGACCAATACAAAAAGAAACAGTGAACACAGTGAGCGTGCAGACCTAGTGAGAATCATTCAAAGGGATTTCTCATATCTTTGCAGTTTTATTCACTTAAAACTCATCTCTAAAGAGCTGCTACCGCTGATGAGTGTGATTTATAAACCCGCTGGAGTCTTTCGTTTCTGTAAGAAAAACAACACTGTAATATTTTAGTTGATAAAAGATGCTTTTTCAGGAAGGACATCCTTTTTTCTAGTTGTGTTGCAGCATCATTATACAAACGGGCACCCTTAGCTTCTAAGAGAGCTTATATTTAGTTAGAAAAAAAAAGATGGTCAAATTAGGGGGTACGAATTATTTTTTTGAAGCTTTTCCATGCAGGTCTAGGAGAAATGGCACAGCGCTAATTACACCCTGAGACACAGGCCTTCTTTCTTGTGAACATCCTTAAAACAGCATTTCATCATGAGGATCAGGATTTAATGACTGAGAGGGATAAAGTGCAAAAAGGCAGCATCAGAGAAAGAGAGGGAGAAACTTTTATTGTTAATGACTGTCTATAGTCCTGGTTGTTCCTTGAAAGGACATGACTGCTGCAGACAGCGGTGACTCAAGGGAGAGGAATTGGGGGCTGGCTATCCTGCTTTTTGCTGCCCCTTTCATGTCTTTTGATGTGAAAACAAGAGAGAAAAGTTCAAAGAAAGCGCGAGCTCCATTCAAAAGGTGCCTGTCTCCGAACTTCTGATGGAAGAGCCGACCCCCTAATATTTCCTGATTTCGTCAACTTTTGTAAAAATTGGTCAGGTTTGTGCCGTTTTGCATTTTGAGTACGGCTGATGAACCGAGACTCCGCGCCAGACACTTCATGCCAGATTGTACATCCCCTTGGAGAGCACACAGACTTTTGAAGGTCTGTATTTCCCTCTGACTGTTTCATTCAGTATGTTGTGATGCAGGAACAGGAGGGCAGCCATGTGTAGAGATACAGGCACTTTACTCTCCCAGACAGCTGCTGGAATGAGTGTGAATTTATCAGCCAGTCATCTGTGCCATGCCTCTGCCCACTCCCCCCTTCATCCCCACCCACCACCCAGAATTAATGACTGCCTTTCCTCATTTGCACCCAATCATGACTAGGATGCCGAGGCAATTGAAAATGTTTACTTCAATTGCGAAAACCCTCCATGTTCCACAAAGTGGCCTGTTTTTACTTTGATGGGATTGCTAATCACAGCGACGATATTTATGTGTGTTTTGAATTGGAGATGAGCCTAGGCTAGGATATTGGAGGGGGACCAACCTTGCTTGGGGCTGCTAAACCTTATGGAGAATTTATCTTTTGCGTTCCCTTTCTCTCAGCCCAACAGATTGGGAGCTGAATAACCTTGCTTTGAGGCTGCTGCTCTATGTTGCTGTTGTGACTGCCAAATATATTACTTTTACAGCAATGAAATAAAATAGACATCAAAACACTACACTTTGCTTTTGCCTAAAAACACTATTATGTAGTGTACAGAGGAGCTGCACTGTATTGTTTTCTTTATACTATACTAGAATGCATCCACATTTAAAATCTTCACGTGAGGTCATTTTTGATTTGATGCTCACCATTATCTTGTTTTATTCTATTATTTTAGATGGTAAACAACTAGTGTAGCTAGAAAGTGCCTCTTTCTTCTTATCACTGATTCAGTCATTCTCATACACCATATTGCTAATGGGTCAGGAGCAAATTATGTGACACTGGAGACTTTAAAAGCTGTGATTAAAATCTGATATAGGTTTTTTTGTAGACTAATAACATTCTGTGAAACCCATGAGACCAGAATACTGACTTTAAACTAATGTAGCTCATCAGAACAAACCCTGAATTGCCGTCATATTGAATTTTTCCTTCACCTCACAATGAGCCCTGTTTCCTTGAAATTACTTCCTTATTCAAGTAAACTGCACTCTCAAGGGAGGCATCTCCTGGATTCAAATACGTTTGTAGTCAAGTCAACATATCTTTGCCATTTATGTTTTTGTTTTCTTCCCTTTTTCAGGCAACAAATCACATTAGATGGTTGGAACCAACCCTCAGAAACTGAGGAGAAGCTGACATGAGCTCCAGCTTCTTCTTTGAGTAATGTTTGTGCCTAATCTAATCTGAAAAGTTAACTTAAAAGAAAAAAGGAGTAGAAATGTCTAAAGGTTACAAGCTGGGGTTAAAGTGGGATTTCACAGGTGTAGCAGTGCAGCTTGGAGAAAAGAAGAACTCAAATAGTCACACTTTTTGTATGCTCTGTGACCAGCTAACCTGTGTTGTAACACCTCACAGCTCGTTATAATACTGAATTCAGCAACTTATAAGTAGGGCTTACACAAACCTTATGGCTAGATTTCCAATCCCTAGATGCTATACAGCTAGTATGAAAGGTAGAATTTGGTGAGTGAATCTAATCCGCATTATTGCCTTAAATGTAAACTAATTGCTACCCTGTATGTAACCAGTCCATTACTGAAGACTTTATCACAATACTGTAAGCTAACCAGGTTAGCCTGCACTAAACTGCCTAGTTTTTAACGCAGTGTTTGAATAACACAGACAAACTATACTTCAGTTTGTTTTACAAGATATTTCACTAAAACATAATTCAGCAACACAGTTGTAGATCCAGTTTATGATTTTAAAAACTCTGCAATGAATTAGGACAGTATATGCAAGCTATATGCAAGCTTAACATTGCCAGTGTGTAACATTTCACTTGCTAAGCTGTGCTTACCTTTGAAAATAGTCTCCCGTCTTCTCCTTTCCTCCCCTTCTTACATCTTTATCCATCTCTCTGTGTCACATATTGACATGTTTCCTCACGATTTTACATTTAACTCACAGACACATTTTGTCAGACTGCGCAAAATAGTTTGTATGTTCTTTGAGCTGTTTCTAAAGGCACGTTTGAAATTACATAGCACATAAAAACAATGATCCTCCTCAGTAGTTAACCAGATCCTTGAAGTTTTGCGACCGCCACTTTGCATCTGCACCATTAACACATCACAAGAATGAGGATGAAAAAGGAATGTGTTAAAAGGTACACGGATGTCCATGATGTCGCTGGAAGCAACGCCAGGCTGCAGCACATGAGAAATGAACTCTTGATTCTTCCAACACATGATCCCCTGGTTACAACTCTTCAACATGGTTTTGGTTCATATGTGAGGATGAGGATCAGATTATGCTACTTTTCAGCCTGTTTTTAAACTCGTGCTGTTACGCTATCACAAAAAAAGACTGTTTAATTCTGTGTTTAACCATAAAGCCTGGCTAGCATACCAGTAATGCCCTTGCAGTTAGCTACAATGATAAATCCATTCCTGTCTTTCTGGCTGTCACATAATTTTTCTCCTTAGGTTAACTTTTACAAGGTTTTTATCATTCAATCATCTATCATTGCTTGTATTAGAAATGTAATAAAAGTTCAACATTTGTGGCAAGGGGTTGGGCAGGAGTGTGGAAGGTATTGTCACACTGGTATACAGCCTGCTATAGCAAGCCAGGGATTTTTGTAAGTTTGACTTACGTTTCAGAACCGTTACACCTCCGTGAACTCGCTTGTCAGGTATTTTGTTGAAGAGAAAATAGGTTTGCGTTCAATTGTAAAGGGGAATATAGTGTAGCTGTTAGAACTTATATTTTAGGGAGCAGGATTGTCACAATATATAGTGTTTATTGATTAATTCACAGTTAACCGTTACACAGTTTTTTCAGGTACCTGGTAGATTGTGGTGATTCCTCTATGGATTCAGCCTGTGGCAGTGTGCACTATTTTGCACTGACTTTAGTCACAGTGTAGGTGGGATCCACACTTTTCTGATCTGCATGTGCACTATCCACTCATTATTTGCTGTGGCTTGTTTTTACACAAGGGAAACTAAAGGTCTAATATATATGTTACATTAAAACATAGATCTCATTTCCATTTTTATATGCATTACAATCCATCAGTCAGAGGTAATGTGCTGAAAAAGATGGGGCTTCAAACCTTTTTTTGCATTTTCTCATGTACTCTCTCATTTACACATTCAGTCATTGTTGTCCTATCTGAGCAGTTATTCTTGGACGTATTCTTAGTCCATGCCTGTTCAGCAGTATTACATGAAATTGTCCTCAACCACATTAGCATGTAGTAAATATTACCTATTTACGATAAACCTTTAATTGACTGTATTGTGTACTTGTTGGACATAATCTGTGGCTGTTTTTACCTATTACCTTCCCTTTGTCCTGAGCCTGAGCCCCGGCAGCAGAGTGGAATGAAATGGGTAGTTCATTGCATCAGACAGGTCTGAGGAGCTTTTCTCCACAGGAGGTTAATTTCTTATTGCTTGCCGCATTCACAGAGTTCATTTTGAATCATGTTAGTTTGCCTGTCTATTCCCATTATCACTATCTGAAAATGCAGGCGTTTTTTCCCCCCCTCCACTTTGTAAATGTCAGAATGCAATAGAGGTGTCTGACAACTCGGGCATGCAAATGTGCTTTTGATGTTTTCTTGGGGCTGTGGCTTAGAGTGTTGTTCCTCCGCTGGTGTGAATCTGAAGCATTAAAACGTATTCTCCATTCTTCTTACGCTTTTTTGGCTCCTGCCGGATAAATATAGCACAAGGTGACTTTTGATTCTCTTCCTCTTTCTCTCCAAAGACAGGGGAAACAAAGCAAGGCTTTTTGTGTGTGGGGGGTTTGGTGTGAGGTGTAAGTTACGATGACAAGGTCCAGGGTCTGTCAGTGGCAACAATGCCAGTGTACAGAGAGTGACTCAGATGCTTACAGCACTTTTATTCCTAGAGATACAGAACAGAACCGCTGAGCACACTGAGCACACATTGGTCACATGGAACCTCAGATGGAGGGCTCTGATAAAGCTTAACCATATACAGCATCCAACTCGGCTCATCTCTCCTCTCTCTGTTCTCTCGTGCTCTGTTTAACTCCCCCTCTCTTCTTCACCTCCTCCACCCCGCCCATATCTACTACTTGCCACTTTCTTACACTCGTTCTTTGTCTCTTTTTCTTCCTACCCTCTCCTCACTCCCTACCTTCGTGGGCAGCAGAGCTTACAGCCCATCTGGCACTGACTCACAGGGCCCACTCTGAGCTGGGGGAGATCAATAGTGACAAACACTGCACATGGCTCTTATATTAAAAGGATTAGACATGGCTGCAAACAGACAATCTACACGGCCTATTCACGTATCTTTGCACTGTGCGTGTGTTGACATGCAGTCCCTGTTGTTAGAAACATAAATATTTAAGATACTTTAAATATCCAGACAGAGATGCTTGTTCCACATTTCAAATGTATTTTTTGCTTCTGTGTTTTCCGCCTGCGTTGTGAAGTCGAAGGTCAGAATCTGGCAACTGACAACGTGACGGTGATTGAGGGGGAAATGGCCACCATCAGCTGCAGAGTGAGGAACAACGATGACTCCGTCATCCAGCTGCTCAACCCCAACAGACAGACCATTTACTTCAAAGACGTTAGACGTAAGTGCCAGTGTGTCTTGCACGCACGCACACATACATACAGACACACAAACACACAAGATGTCTTTCTGCTGCGAGTCGTCATCATTCTTCCTTTTTTGAAGAAAAGCATTTGTCAGTTAGCGCCTGTATTGTGTTTGTAAGCATGAAGCCTTGAAATGCAAACTTGTGGTCCTTGTTTGCACCAAGGACCATGAGTGCAAACAATTGATGGAAATAGAAGAAATCCAATTTCTTTTAATCCTGAGTACCAGATACCAAGAATATTTGTACTGTCAGTTTTAAAGAATCTTTTTTTTTATGTTTATGACTTTTATACAGTAGTTTGGCACTGGTAAGATAAGCCTGGTCACTCTTGGCATACTCCCGCTGGTATAAATACTTTCAGGATTTTGATAGTTATGCACAGTATCTGGGCTTTCTGGGGTTGACATCTAGTAAACAAACAAAATAGATTACTTCTACTACTACTATTACTCTTTTATTTTGGTCATTTTAAATCATAGCTGCTGAAAGCTGGAGTGTGTTGATGTGAGGACCCAAATGCAAGGACACAGAGAGGCAGAGTTTAAAACAAGAAGTGACTGACAGAAATTCAATAAACATAATCCATAAAAAAGCCCAAAGGGAAAAATAAACAGAAATCCCAAACAGGTATCAGATAAATCCAGAAACACTGGGCGATAACTAGGAATTAAAGACAAACAGGGACTCGGAGTTAGGAGTAAACGATATAACACAACAGAGAACGAAAAAAGACTGAGTTCATTTATACAGACAGGTGCACTGAGGGGTGACCAAAGAAAGTGGAAACAACAGGGGAACAAGAGACAGCTGAACTAAACCTAGATAAGAACAGAACAGATTAAAACATAGTATAAAACAAATGGGGAGACCAAAACCACAAGTAGTCAAAAACAAACAAACAATACTACTAGATATCAAAACCAAAGCAAACAATAATCAAACACAGAACAAAGCAATTTGAAAAACTGGAACTTTACTCAAAAGTCTTCCGACTCAAAGACACGCGGTCATGATAATAATATGACACTGTGATAATAGTCCAGGATACGGTGCCCCAGTTTCCTGGAATAATCTGCAGAAGGAGCTGAAATTGTCAGAAATGGTTACCTTAAGTCAAATTTTAGAAGAACAAGAGAATACCTCTTTTAGTCAGTGCGACTGTTTTTAATGTCGCTCTTAATGACCAGATATCATATATTGTTTTTCACATGTTTTTGTGGAAAATTGCATTTGTTTTAAATTGTTATGTCATTATGTGGCGTATGCGTGTTTGGCTTTTGCTGATTTTTACCTGGATAAATAAAGGAATAATAAAATAATAACACATAAATGGCCTGCATTTGTATAGCACTTTTCTAGTCCCTAAGGACCCCAAAGCGCTTCACACTACATTCAGTCATTCACCCATTGGCGATGGCCAGCTACACTGTAGCCACAGCTGCCCTGGGGCGCACTGACAGAGGCGAGGCTGCCGGACACAGGCGCCACCGGGCCCTCTGACCACCACCAGTAGGCAGACATGGGGTTAGTATCTTGCCCAAGGATATTTGGCATGCAGCCAGGAGGCAGCCTGGGATCGAACCACCGACCTTCTGATTAGTGGCTGACCTGCTCTGCCACCTGAGCTACAGCCACCCCCTATTCAATTTATCCTAATCGTATTAATAATAAGCAAACTAAGGTTATAATAATGGCTCTTCTTCCAGAAGACTATGGTGCAAGAATCTGTCAGGGTATAATTTAATGTGCAATGTGTGTATTAGTTTCCATGTTAAATACCCACTTTCAAACTTCAACAACAAAAACTGTAACCTAAGAATTTTTTCCTCACTGTCAAGTGGAATAATTTATAATCTATTGCAAAAAACCCCCAAAAAATTCTATTGAAAGATACAAAATTTACCTCCACATGGGCTGGGTCTGTGACCCAGTGTTTGAGCTCTTATATATTTTGGTATTCATTTGTGCCCTAGTTTAGTTAATCTAGTTAATTTCGAGGTTGCCTTTGTTTCTTAGTTGTTTATGTCATCTCCTCCTGTATTCAGTCTCCCTGGTCCGTGCGTCTACCTGTCATGCGTCATGTCTGTGTGGTTATGTTCAGTTCAGGTCACGTCTAATCCCCATGTTTCCTGTTTTACTTTGAAAGTCTGTGTCTAATGTCAGTGTATGTAGTTTCACTTTCCCCGTCCTGTCATTAGGTTCATGTGTATCAGCTGTTCCCCCTCATGTGTTTCCACTTCCCTTGATCATCCCTTATGTGTATTTAGTCTCTGTGTTTCATTCAGTCTGTGTCGCGTCGTCTGTGTTCCCACCCTCCATGTTTTCACAGCCAGTCCTTGCAGTCATCGTCATAGTTCTCCGAGTCTCCATAATTTATCACAGTATTAGTTTCCCAGTTAAGTTATAGTTTAGTCACGGTATTTCTGCTTTGTTTGAACTCTGTGTCATCAGCCATAATAAAGGCTCGCTTTCAGTTTAAGTTCACTCCCGTCTACTCACATGTGTTCGCACCTGGGTCCACCACACACACCACCGCACGGCCTACGTCCACAGACCGTGAACACCACTTAAGCAGAGCCGAGATGTTTAGCTGTCTTTCTTTAATGTTACTCAGATGTGACAGCCTGAAATGATCCTGTGCATTTCTCACCGATATTTTATTTTTTTAGTCAATTGTCAAAGAACACAATAAACAGATTAATCATAAACAGCCTATTCCTGCAGCATAGTGGAACATCATATTTCTCCTCATTAGCTTGTCCACAACATCTCGTCTACACTCTCGTCTAGACTTTTTGCTTATTTTGCTTATTTTGTGCGATTGTTGCACGTAAAGAGCTGCAACAATTGTAAACACATCCCGTTCAAAGGAATTGTCCTGTGTTTGGCATTACTGTGAAGATATCAGATATCACTAGAACATCAGCTCCAGCTTTTTGTCAGATTTTCTGTGCAAACATGATTCCATCTGTCCTTGACTTTCTGGCTCTTTTACACAAGTCATTAGGCTAAGAATACTGCAAGATTGATATGAGATAATTAACAATGCTACCATAATGGGAATACTTTTGTGTCCTTGTCACTGTTCGATTTTACGATAATCTCTTAGATTAGGATATTGAACATTATGATTATGCATGAGCATATGGACTACTTCTACTCCGAACTGAGTTTTTGTCTCTGCTTTTTTTTTTTAAAACTTGTTTATATCTGGGATCTGAGCCAAGATTCAAGGTGAACGAGGAACACCCTTCATTTCGGTCTATATTGCATCCCAGCTGTTTCACAAGTCTAGGTAGTGAGACGTGTGTTCCATTTTCTCACTAGCGAAGAGCATCGGGGGAGTTTGAGTACACATCTTTGTCATATTTGTACAAAATGCCTAAAGCTGTCTCACAATATGGCAGAGAAGAATGGACTGTAAAATAGCAAAGATCATGTTGTGCTCTACACCTAAAAAAATATTTATTTTGACACCAAAGAGCAGATAGAAAAGCAACAGTGAATAATTCACTGTTACATCACAGAGACAATCAAATTTACATCAGCACTGCTAAGGAAATCTTTCCATGATGTTAAGACAACATTTTCCTCTTCGTGCTTTGTCGAGGCGCTCCAAGCGGGCCTATAAACGTGGCATTTTCTCCGCCTAACTCAATGCAGTGCCGCCTTCAATTACAAAAAACAAGCAGTTTTGTTTATCCACGATTAGATCTGAGTATATGTTTGGCTGGAGTGTGTTTCTGGTCCGCCGCTGCATATTTGTGCTTCTGGTAATGGGGTTTAGTGAACCCCATAGCAGCGCTATTCTAGGCTCTGTTCCTGAAGGACTGCTGGTTCTGCTGGGACCCCCCTCGGCCAGTGGCATTGTTACCTGTCAACGGGGCCGCCTGACACAGTGGCAGATCTTTGTATACAAGGAAGTAAACAGCAGTGACACAGAGACACACCAGGAGCCAGAACAGTGGCTACAAGCAAAGCGGCAGCCGCAGAAACACAGATACGCACAGAAATACCAAAACGATAACAGCTTTACAGTACCAGTGAAGGCCATATAAACAAATTTCTGCTGCAGCAAATAAAGATGAATTATGTCACAGGTAGAAGCGGAGCGAGTCTTGTTAGGGTGAGCCATTTATTGTGCCAGATACATGCGAAATGACATGCAATTTGGCAGACTTGTCATCTGAAATGGGAAAAATGAGCCTTTATCAGCGAAGGTGGACCTCTTTGGATGGTGATGCAATTGAACACCATTATTTATTCACTGCATCTTCTCAGGAGTTGTCTGACTTTGTGTTACAAAGGTTTAAAATGATACTGCCGAAAGGCTTTTGTTTCAACGTCAGACCTGGTAGGTTTAGAGCTTCTGGAAACTGGTTGCTGTTACAGTTATAAGGCTGTTATAAAGACTATTTTTTTTTAATACAAATAAAGTGAGAGCGTCAACCCAATGTGACAGTGTGAAAGGGTTCATTTATAGTTAGGAGTGTGCAGAGAATTACCAGCCAAAGCTGCGTCTTTTCCTAGACTTTATTGAGCTTTACAACAAGTTTCAGCTAATTGTTTAGCGGTCTAGAAACAACTTTACCACCTTGTTTCACTTTCATCAATCTTCACGCATCAGTAAAAAGCTTAGGAGTTGGCAGAGATCTAAACCCAAGCAGCAATAGACTAAGCGCTGGATTTACAAGATTCTGATGCCTAGAAACTCAGTGCAAATGCCATATCACTGCTTTGTCGTAACAAGTACGCCGGTTATAGCAGTACTTCTTTACGACGTGAAGAATTGTGGCTGATTGAAATATATTTGACTTTAATATGCAAAAGCTCAGCCAATCTACTTCATAAGTATGCGGTGGGGACCTGGCACCATAAGCGAGCGTTTTGATTTAAATGTTCCTAAATTGTGATTGGAGCACAGAAATATGAGACATCCCCCTTTTCCGCTTCAGCCCTACTTGTAATGTACAGGCACAAATACTAAATTACTGATATAAAATATACCACAAGTGTTCTAAATTTGACAGGAAATAAATGTGTATTCATGAAGGACTTCATAAGTAGGATACTGTGAAGCATCGGATCATCGGAGCATTTAGAGAAAGTCCAGATGTCACTCTCTTTCTAAGTGTTCAAGGACCATAACTTAAGGCCCATTCTAACTAAATGTGTCTTACAGATTGACACAAGTAATGTGATTCCAAAACTGTTTATAAATTGCACTTTGATTATGAAAGGCTTTCCAAGAAAAGTACAAAAAGTACACAGATCATATATATGTATTCTTACCAATTTTTTGATTCATTAAACAGTTCCGGCTGCTGGTTGGTGGACCTAGTACTGTTGTGCACAACAAATGTGATTACAGCTCTCAGTTTTGATTAGCTCATCACCATTTCAAAGCACCAGAGAAAGGATGTCCAATCCTTGAATTTGACTTTCTGACTTCCTGATGAGAGCAGTCTCATTGGCTGCTGTGATTATTGATTTATTTGTGAGTTTACATGATGAACAATGGACTGTTTGTTGCTATTTTTTGCCAAAATTGTAAGACAATTAACTAATTATCTTTCTTTTAAGCTCTTTGAGTTGGAATATGTTCTACTTTTATATTAACAAGCATGATCTTAGACTGGATAACATTTTAATGTGAGATAATTTTTTTTTCATAAAGCCATCATATTTCCTGATATTTAATAGGCTAATGAATGTAATCATTAGACATATTTTGGTGAAAATATGCACATTCTAATAAACAGCAGACACTGTGCATCATCCACGCTCTTATGTAAGCAGCGAGCCAGTTATGAAACAGCTTTGTGTAAACTGCCATCAGCATCTCACAAGTGAAGGGTTTCCCTCCCTAGCAGGTGCTCGGATTCTCAAAGTGCATCAGTGTCATTGTTTCCCTTTGAGGAGAGACTTCCAAAGAGCTCTCAAATTATATCAGGGAATGAGGTTTCATGTTGACACTGCCCCGAGACCTTGGGTAATGATCATGATGCTAAGTGTAAAGCCTGATGGGAATAATAAACTCCCTGCGCTTTAAGGGGGCTGAATTGAGTTCGTTAGCTCGACAGATGCAGAGAGGGCTTGATAAAGAAGGCAGGTCAAAACATCAAAAGGGCTCCCAATCAAATCAACCAAAGCTGTTTATGTAAAAGAGTGCTCTGGGATGAGGGCTGACCTAAATGAAACGCAGTGGGTAAAACTCAGAGATGGCTAACCTAGTTTGATGACATTAAAAGAAATTTCAGCCAGTCTATACAGGCATTAGTATACATATTCTTGTCTACGTTTGATTTAGAGTTTGAGGCATCCGAGCCTCTCTTCTTGCACACAGTGATTTAATTCATTATGTATGTTTGAATGCCTCTCCTTTTTGTGGAATATGTGAGTTTGATGCATCCATCCATGACCAGCCGCAGCCCATTTTAAGAGTTCCTAGCTTGTTAGGAGTCTTCATGAGCGCTCTTCACACTTTCCTTTCTTTGCGAGTGCTCTTTGGACTGTAAAGCTACTTTATAAATCAACTTGTATGAATCATTTTGAAACTCACTTTTCTTTTACTCAATTAAGGAGAAAGCCCACAAAAGAGCAGCACTCTGCCCACCACATTCTCTCCTCAGTCTCATTTTCTACTGTCTCTTTTGTCTTTCTCCGTCCTCTCTCTCGTTCTCACCACTCTCCACCACTTCCCATTTCCCCCACCCGTCCCCCTTCTTTCTCACCCCATGTCCCGTGTTTGTGTCCCTGTACTCTGTATCCTCACTGTCTCTGTCTCACATGTATCCCCACAGCTCTCAAGGACAGCCGGTTCCAGCTGGTGAATTTCTCTGACAACGAACTGCGGGTGTCTCTGTCCAATGTGTCACTCTCCGATGAGGGACGCTATGTGTGCCAGCTCTACACAGATCCTCCTCAGGAAGCCTACGCAGACATCACTGTCCTAGGTAGGTGTGAGGACACATGTGTGAACCTCACGCGCACACAGTCTTTTGTTTTATTTTGCTCCATTATAGACGGTGAATATGAAATAATAGTAATCTTTGATCCTGTTATCTTTAGCAACTGAAACAAAATGTCAGCCAATTAGGCTCTCGCGGTGCTCAACAGCATAACGAAAAGGAGCAGATGCTGAAACTGATGGCTCAGACCGCGTTGGTTTTGGCAGCTGTGTTGACTATGTGAATCCCGGTGAATGTTGACTTGGCTGCTCCAAATGATTCCCTATTGAGAGTCAGCTGTGCCACACTTTGATGCTTTGGAGTGAAATTACTCTAGTTAAGCTTTATTATACATGCAGACATCCTGGGGGATTGAAAGGAATTAAAAGCACTTTAAAGTAATTACTCTAGTTGTACAATTGAAACCTAGCTGCAGTATTTCTGAACTAAGGGTTGCATTGAAGAGTCCTTGAAATAAGCACCCTGCTGACTTTTTTCTTTCAAGTAACTGAAGTTCAGCAAGTTTGCTGTGATGAGTAATACAAGGGATGAGGGAGAACTGTTCCCCATCCTCTTTTTACACCCATAGGTTCTAATCACATATGCTTGTTTAACATTAGCTTAAAAGAAATGCAAGGAGATAGATTCGTGACTCATGCTAGCTGAAGGTACGTGTTAATGAATGCATCACAAACTCCTTTTACTCACCTAATAAAAAAAAAAAAACAACAGTAATTGAGGTAATGTGGTTTGTTGGTCCGCCACTTGTTTGATGGATTGTCACGACACTGTGCAGATTATCACGCAACTCATATCAGCTACTTAAGCCCCTCTTGGGATGAATAAAATAAAAATGTGAGTCATATGACCTCTTGTGTAGGCACCTGCAATGATTAAAATAAGCACACGTCCGTTCAATTAGACAGGTATGATATGAACAACTGCAAAAGCATCTGAAATGCAGACAAGCTGTTACAAATTAAAATATATTTTAGTCTGTAACAGCTTGTCTATTCTAGTAGCATCTAAATAAAACTATATTTCTCATGTGAGTTGGTAGAAATCGTCAAAGTTATCAAATATACAAACGAGTATCAGGCTCCCATTTTCCAGATGGTATAACAAAACTTTAAATAAATGATAATTATATGATTTAAAAATATGAACCAGTTCACTATATCAGCATGAAATGATGATGTGTCACAACCTCACAGCAGAACAAACAAAAAAGATTTTTTTGTTTTGTTTTCAGTTGTTTTCTACTCTCCATAAGGTTAACATTCTAAATTAAAGCTTTGCTTGGATTGTGCATGCTTTCAAACGAGAACATGGACAAGATTGGATCTCCTTAGACAATAACAGAACACTGCTTAATGTTAGCCTGTAGTTTATCCTTGCCACATTCACACAAGTTTCTTTTCTTTTTTATGAGAAAATAGAGTATTTCTGTTATTGCTTCCCCAAAAATCTGCAAAAAGACTAGATATCTGTCATAGCTGGTGAGGCAACATCATTTTCAACCTCTCACACTAACAGCTACTTCAAACTACTGTGGTGAGTCTTTTAAGTGCCTACTACGATGCCGTTGCTAGCATTCATGCTTGTGCATGCTGTTAATTGCCTTGTGGTGCACCTATGCAGTGCTAGCCACAATAGAAACAAACAAAATCCTGGCTCTTTTTTCCTTCTTGGATCCCCTTTATTTGCAGTAGTGTCTTTTTTTTGTTTGGTATATATGTCGCTCAAGTTATTCCACTTCTTTGTATAATCGTGTCCATCTCCTTCCAAGAATTCGCTGAGATATGTGAGTCCTTATATTGAATCTATAATTATTATTCCTCATACTGAAGACACAATACTTGTAGTTTTGCCTCTGTACACCACCACAGTGGAGTGTAATTTCAACAATACGTGATTGAAGTGCAGACTTACAGGTTTAATTCAAGAAAAAATGTAAATTATTGGTCTAATTGACTGGCAAGTAGTCTCATGGCCATGTGAGGCCTATTCCCTTGTTATTTTATGACAAATACAGCAGACCTGCTGTCATTTATTGCTGTCATTAATTTAATTTTAAATATGAGAAATGTTAATGCCATTATTAGGCAGTAAACAATCAAAGTCCACAATTCGGAGATGCATTCATGAATGGAAATGCAGAGAGTTTAGAAGGTGAAAACCACTAATTACACTCAAGAGCACAAAGGTCAGGTTAGATCTTTGGACAAATGAAATACCAGAATGATGGGAAAAGGATGAAACCTGTTAGACATAGTGGGGGCAGCATTGTGACGATGCGACTGCTTATAGAAGAGATTCAACCAAATGCTGCAGACTGATCAGTACAAATGACCCAAAGTGTACTGCAAAAGCAACCCAAGAGTTGCTTAAGGTAAAGAAATGGGATATTGTTCAATGGCCAAATCAGTCACATGATCTGAGCTCAACAGAGCATGCTTTTCCATTATTTGATACAAAGGTGGCTGCAGTAAAGGGGTAGCGGAGCATCTCAAGGGGGAAACAACACTTTGTGATGTCCGTGGGTTCTAAAAGTTTTTCCATCCAAGTACAAAGAGTCTTTATGTTTATATTGATTTTGAGCCTCTGAAAATGGGGAACTGTGTATAACCAGTTTGTTAAGTTTGTGTGCTTCCATCACATGTTGACTGATTAATTTATTGTGATGGTGCACAGATGCAAAACTACAAAAAAATGTATCATCGTCCCAACTGTTATGGAGAGCACTGTAAATCAGTAAAAGCTGAAACTTATGTATTCACTGACGATCAATGTGAACAGGTAGCTTACTAATAGTGAGGAATAGTGACTTTACCCAGTATTTAAGTATTTGAAACTTTATTGTAAAGTTTTAATAGATTTTTGTCTGTGTGTCTATGTGCTGCCTCTGCCATTGTTCTGGGTCAGTCCCGCCAGGCAGCCCAATCATCGAGAGCCGCGAGGACGTGGTCAGCGAGGGGAACGAGACGGAGCTCACCTGCACAGCCATTGGCGGCAAGCCAGCCGCCTACATCAGATGGATGAAAGGGGAGGAAGAACTGACAGGTCAGTAGAATAACAGCCTCACCCAGTTTGCTTCACATGCTCCAGGCACTTCTTCTGTGAATAAAACGGAATTCTACTCCAAAACATTAATGTGTGTTGTACTGATTATGTTGACTGACACATATAAGAAGATAATCCAGTCTGGCATACACAGCTGCAGAAAGACAGTGCTTGCTTTCTTTCTTTTCTTTTCTTTTTTTTCTTGTGTGTAACCCCCCTCCCACCCGTCCTTCAGCCTGAGCTGCCTGCTCAGCTCCACTATGTAATCAACAAACTATGCAACCGCAACTGCAAGACCTGCAATTCGGGCCTGTGTTATTTTTCTCATAAATTTTCGAAAACATTTGCCTTAAAGGCATTTTCATACTGTAATTTTCATTTCACAGATCCAAGTTCAGATTTAAAATTGCTTAAATATTTACTGGTTACACTCCGTCTCCTGATGGAATATGTTTTCTAAAGCTACTAAACTCTACATCTTTGTATTTTCTTTAAACCATCCATACATAGCAAACATGGTTATTTGCACATTTCTCCTCCATGCATTTTCCGCCTAAGGCCGGCTGTAGGCTGCTCAGAAACAGGGATGTAATGTGGAGTGGTGAGAAAGCCTTATTACCTCTCCGTTATGATTAGGGGGTCATCAATTATTCATGATATACTTATTATACAACTAGGGAGATATTCGTTTTAGTCATATCGTATTTACACAGAGTGGATGTCTCTGAGCTTGTTGTCAAATTATATATGTATTAGAATGGAGAGGATTCATTTGGCTTGTTGAGAGATGAAATATTTAGACAAGAGTGAATCTGAAGCTAAATGCCATCTGTGCCTCCAGTGTTCCCTACAGGAGTCGAAGTCAATTTCTGTTTATGAGTTGTTGAGTGTTGTGTAAGGAAAGAAGAGACAACAGGATGGTTAGATCAGTGAAATGCCCCTGACATGCTGAGCAGGGCTAATCCATAGTGGCAGTGGATACATAAAGAAAGCCAGAAAGTCACGTCCTCCTGTACCCAAGGAAACACAAATCACTTCTCATTATGGACGTGCTAAACAATTCATTAGCTCCCGCTCAGATTGAGATTCAGATGCACACATCTCAGTAGTTTTATAGAATCTCTCTGATCATGTTTGTCTTACGTATGTATGTGGGCGAGACAGTCGTGCCGGTAATAAAGAAATCCTTGGCCTAATTTACACACTCTTTCAAATTGGCCGAATTGCTTCTGCAACCATTTATCATGCTGGCAGGTACGGGACTGATGGGCTGTGGCCTGCGAGAGACTCAGCACACAAAATGCTTGTTAGCATAAATGACATCTGCAGTGTTATTTCAAATGTAGTGGAGCCGAGTGCTCGTCTGCTGAGTACAGGAAGAGATCTGTTCTCTTGGACAGCTGCATTTAATGTTTTAATGCTTTTTTTTTTTTTTCAAATTTACAGGCGATCATGTGACGCCACACGCGGAAGATTTACGAGGAGCTTTGAAAAGTAGCAGGCTTTGCATTTTATAATGAATTTGAAATATTCCATTTATTGAAAACACACTAAAAACTCAAAAGCTGAACTTTCAAGTTCAACTTTGAAAGATTTGGAATTAATATACAGTTTAAAAAATCATTTTGAAAAATTTGAATATCTTAACTGATAAAATAAAACGTTATTAGTTTTTTTGCCCTTGTTTTTAATTTGAAGCACTTGAGCTGGTTTATTTTTGACTTTTGGAACTTATATGAGCAACTATTCCAAAGTCAAGGTTTACCTTTTTTTTGGTATGTAATGCTATCCTGTCCCCTTTTGTTACTGAACATCCTGGCATCTAAATAACAAAAAATTACATTCGACAATATTACATCAATATTACATCAAAAGAGCTGCTTTTAAATTTTTTTAATAAATTCCCAATACAGGTCAAATAATCTATTTTTCACTGCTTGTAAGCTCGAGTACATTTCAGTATCACCGTAATGACGTATAGCTACCGCAATGCTTTCTATATATGTCAACACCTGCTTTGTCCTTTGAGCTATCAAAGATCTTTTAACCACTTATCTTGTGGCAAATTGGCACCATTAAATTTCCACCAAATTAACTATTATCTGTTCCTTATTGTGCCCTGTGGTGGCCTCAGAGACCTGCCCAGGGCATACCCTGTCAGCTGGGATCGGCTCCAGACCCTGAATTGGATAAGCAGTTAAGGAAATGGATTGATGGATGTTCTTTATTGTAATGGATGCAGAAACAAGAGTAATTTAAAAACCTGGCAATTCTCAGACAGGTTCTGGAGTAATGAGCAGTGTCTTTCTGTTTCTGATTTCTAAGCAAATTTATGGATGTTTATTTACGGTGACATCTGAGATAATGATATCCTTGGTAACTGTAAGTCACACTGAATCTTAAAATATGTGTTGTGTCTCAGAGTATCAATTTTGACAAATTGTAGCAATTGAACACCGAGGGTTTAAAGCATTTTAATCACTTCTTTGTGCTTTGCGTCACAGGAGCCCCGACTGCTTACTGTACAGGTTAAGTCACTCACAGTGTATTTTCCTTACATCTCCAGGGTCCCCAGCGTAACTCGCCTTATCTTATATCGAGTGAACGGAGCAAGTTAAAAATCTTTATCATTTTCATTTTCTCTGCATTGCTAATCGAAATACCTCTAGCAGTTTACTGTCTAAGCCTCGCCGAAAGAGCTTGATCACTGGTGGCTCTGCAGTGTGCTGGCAGGCAGAAGACCCGGGTTAGAAACTGACTGAAAGAAAATGTCACCCTGAGAAGCGGTTATGCTTGATTGCACTGGGATTGATCAGTGCTCGATGCTCACAAGAGCATTTGATTTGACATCTCTGCTGCAACTCTCAAATCTCCTCTGCATTCAGATTTGAGTCCTTCCATGACCTGATCCACGGTTGTTTTCCTCATCTGGGTCTTGGATGACACTGGTAATTGACAAGCGTTGGTTGGCCTGTACATCGTTAATAACTCTGTATGAGTTGTCAAGATGCGGTGCAGAACTTTGTTTCCCTATGATTTTCTACTGGTTTTCGTTTTAAAAGAATTTAATAAGAAGACTCGAAACAAAGCAGAACTGATCGTAGAAGTCAAATTAAAGACGCTTTTGTTCATGAAAATGCCAAGACAAGGGTAAGTGGTGCTATTTTCCTGACCTTGAAAAGTGTTGCCTGTCCCTTTGGTATTTTGTACTGTCAAATGAAAGACACAACACCATGGGACTTTCAGGCAGACACAGTTACACAAGGCAGATTGGGGCTAATTTGGCAGAAAGTCCTCTTGACATTGCACAGAGACAGCTCTTTTTTTTTAAGGCGGAGAGGTTGTTACATACCACAAAAAAGCAGAAGAAAATAAAATGACATAAAAACCCATTTGTTTTTACTTGAATCATCAGTTACATCAGCCAATAACTGGATTTTCAGTAGTTCTACAAAAAAACTCACACATATCGTACCTCTTCTATCTATTACATAGGATTCACATCTGCTTCATAAGCTAACTACTGTTGGAGCAAACATCAAGATAGCTCATTACCTTTAGCGTTTCTGACAGAACTAATTGCAAAAGCTGTTTTTAATAATAAATTCAGCGATTAAATCAAGATTCAAGGCAAGGCATAAAAAGCAGGTGTCACGAGGGTGTCAGATTCATTTCTGATGTTGGGGTGACAAAAAAAGTTGAACTGCTTATCTTAGAATAAAAAAAATACATAAACACTGCCTTTATCACACAGTGTCAGTCACAGAGTCAAATGGTAATTTTCCCTGACATGTATAATGACACAGCTTCACCTGAAGTGACGTTCAAAGAGCTTAAAATATTTTGATACAACACACAAGATTTCTCAATAAAGCAGTGTGCCATATGATTTAAGAGCTGGGTTTATGTTAGTTAACATAAGTGGCCAATAATGCAAAGATGTAAAACTGCTGTCCTCTCTCCAGGCGCTCATGCTCAATGTGTCTCAGAATAAAGTGGCATTCCTGTAGTCGGCCTGTGGCCCCACATGCCCACCTCTGGGTCAGAGCCCATTTGCTCGATCACATAAAGTGAACAGCATTGGCAGTAGTGTTTTAATATAATTCATTCTATTATTTTCTAAAAATTTCTATAAAATCACATCAATCAATTCATCAAATTATGTCATCACTCTACAAGTTTTTGCTATCCAGCTGATTATTTCCCACAAAATGCAATTAGCCTAAAATGATTATAAAAAATTAGATGGGCACCAATTACGGCTTAATTTGATTAGTTCATTATTTTGCCACAATTTCACGTATTTATTGATCATTTAATCTCTTTATAAAGAAAAACTGTACTGTGCGAAGCTTAGTCATTTCTTTATATTTTGCTGCCAGACTTTGTTGTAATTCTTTTAAGTGTCTTTGAACAACAGTTCTCCAGAATTTCTGAAGGCATTTCAGTTTTTCTTTAGGCACTGGCTGCCTGTTCCAGTCATTTTTAGTCCAGTCCAATTTTCAGAGCAATTTTTTTTATTATTTGTTAAGCGGTTTAACGCTGACCTATAAATCATTCAATAAATAATTTAATAAAAAAGCCTCCTAACTCAAGGGATGACGTGTGTTGCATCTGCACATAACAGGCAACTTAGCAAAGAATCAATATTAAATTGTATCTTTAAGTACTTTACTAGCAGCCTGTTATAAAACCGCATCATTTGTTCCCATTTCTTTAGTTCAATCTATGACAAATGCCAAAGATAACACCGTTTGACAGGCATAAAATAGATGTTTGCATTCCCAAAGAACTATTAACTAAAACCACTTTGCAGTTGTTATGCACGTGTGCAGTGTGTCATTAAAACATTGAGGAAACTGGATAAGTGGTGGACAAATAAGTGTCAGTCTTACAGCAGATGGATAGTATCTAAAGGGCATACCCTTAAGAAATGGGACAAATTCCAGCAAAGATCTGAAACACAGCATGAGAGCATCATCTGATCCATCTAATGTTCACTAAAGCCTCATCAGAAATGGTCTCAGTGGAAGGGTGGCTATCAAAACTAAAAGGCTAAGGTATCCCAAATTACACAAGAATTGGACTGAAAATCAGTGGCAACAGTTCATATGGAGTGATGAATTCAAAAATGAAAAGTTTGGTTGAAATCACTGTCAATATGCATGGTGGAGGTCAGGAAAGAGGTACAGTAGTCACTGTCTTACAGCCATCTGGAGGTTTTTAGGCTTTGGAGCTGCATTAAAGCCAGTGGTTAACGGATCTTGTTAAAATTGATGGAATTATGAGCATGGAAAATCAAATTGTAAACCACCATGAAATATCCTCTGGAATGTGTCTGATTGGCAATGACTTCATTTTTCAGCATGACAATGATTCTAAAAACACTGCCAATGCAGTAAAAGCATACCCGGATAGGAAAACACACAGTGGCCTCTCCAGAGCCTGGACCTCAACATCAGTGACGCAGTGTGGGATCATCTTGACAGACATGAGAGCATAAGACAGCCAAAATCCAAAGAAGAGCTTTGAATGTCCTTCAAGAAGTCTGGAGAACTATTCCTAAGGATTACTTAAAGAAATTACAAGAACGCCCGCCTAAGAGAGTTCATGCTGTGCTGTAGAATGAAAGTGATCATGCCAAATATTGACTTTCATACTTGTCAGAATTGTGGAAAGTCTGTTTTTTTGCCTTATATGCTGTATTTGCATTTATGTTTGTGCATTTACCAGTTCTTACAAAATATAAAGAAATAAGGGGTTGGCTAAGGCTTTTACATTGTATTTAAAGAATTCCAACCATATATTTAATTTATGGTGTCAAATCCTGAAACATTTTCATCAAGTTTTCTTTACACTGTGCAATTATGAAACCTGGTAAGACTGTTATTCATCAGTCTTAAATGTTGGTAGCCTGTGAGATCTGTGAGAGCCTGTGTCTGCTACTGGCCAAGTTGATTTTTTCCACCAAGGCACCAGAGTGCCAGAATTTAAAAACAAAATAAAACAAAATCTCACAGTGTGACTGTTGCTACGACCCATGGCCACACACCAACCATTCACAATACGACATGGTGTGACACAGGATACACCAGCCAATTTTGTAAGTGAGTTTTGAATGAAGCTTGAAAACACACACACGCAAGCTCTCACACATAGAGACACACTTTTCTTTGGCCAGGACAAGGTTGTCATGTTTTTAAAGCATCTTCTCTCATACTGTATGCACCTTTCTATTTACGATTTGACATGCCTCAAATTGATATTGTACACCCTGTCAGAGATTGCAAACCAACATTTTATTCGACACAAACATAACGTAAACTGCCGTGATTGTTGTTATCGCACGCTCTAAATGCTTCACTGTGATTTTATGAGGCAATTAGTGCGACTGGCCGAGAGAAAAATGGCTAATCACCGCATCTCTTCAGTTTACACTCCACTTCACCCAACTCTTTGGCGCGCAGGGCGCTGCTCCTGGCAGGTGTGCTTGGAAATGCCCTCATTGACCTTGTGATTGTATGGTGACAATACGGCTCTTAATTGACTTTTTTTTTGCTCTTATTTGGAAAGGAACAAGTACCCACTGATCACAGGACTCAACTTTAACTAAAGATGTTTGGGATAAACTCATTTACTGCTGTTGTGGTGCTTTTTCGAGTGAAGTTAAATGGCATAATTAAGCTGGAGTAGGCACCATGCTTTTGGCATCACTGGACCAAAAACCCACTAAAACCCTGCAGCATATTGTAATTCAAGTGGTCTGCAAGGGAATGAGACTCCTGCACCTCCTCTTGGCTCTGATATCAGGTTCTAATCAGATGTCTTTTAAGACCAGATCAGTTGAGTGGTCTAAAATAGAGTGAGCATGTCCACATGGACGCTGAGATGTAGTAGTACACATGATTAATCAAAGAACCTTCACCTTTACCCACTGCAGGGCACAAACACATGCTGCAACACTTTTATGCATTTTTGTGCAGGCTAGCAAGATCGCTGTTGTTTAGATGAAACCCTTTTTTTAATGCAGCCTCTTCACACTGACACTGTATTCCTGCTGTTATTACTGTTATTACTTACTTACCCTTTTCAAATGGTCAGTGCACTTTTTCGACTGCCTGTTTCCTCATTGCAGCTGGCGGTGTGGTCAAATTTAATGCCCACAAGTGCATTGACCACTTACTGCTCCCAGTACTTTAAATTTTATGTAGGCAGGTCTTGGGTTGGTGCGTATATGTTACATGGGGTTAATATCCATCAAGAGGCCGCATATATGTGTATTGGTGATCATCAACTGTGGAACAACAGTGTTTTGCCCTCACTGAGTCCGGCACAGCTCCCCTGTGACAAGGCTGAAATGGAAGTGTGCTGCAGGTCAGTGTGGGGCTGTAATTATTTCCTCACTTCATTAAGTGCGAGTAAACCATCACACTCAGCACTGCAGCTAATGCAATGCCCCTGTGGCATTGTAATGCTCTCTAAATGAATGCCCTTCTGACAGCCTAGGGCCTAGTGGGCAGCAGATTACTGCAGGGTTAGCCCCAACAATGCTCAACCCTCGAGCAGCAGAAGCCTTCATTATCAGGCTGGATATGACCCAGCCGCTCCTCGCTGCTCTCGTCAGAATCGAAGGCCTTCGGACTCTTTGAATCCCCTAAAGTCTCGCCTGGGCACCACATCACTGAATCATAAATTAAATGTAAATGCCATCTGAAAGTAGTCCTCTTTGACAGGTAATGCTCTCTTAATAGCTTTGACTATTTGCTCATTAAAGCCAGTGCAGACTGCTGCTGCTGCTGCTGCTGCAGGAGTTCAGATTTGTTTTTGACCTGTTTCGCCATTAACTTTCTCTTCCTGTCATCCCTGTGATGGTTTTCCAGGTGAAACAGCAGTTGAGGAGACGTATGACAGGATGTTTACTGTCACCAGCCGGGTAAGATTTTCTGTCACCAAGGAGGATGATGGAATGCCAGTGGACTGCATCATTGACCACCCAGCTGTAAAGGACCTCCTGGCTCAAAGACACTTGGAAGTACTTTGTGAGTGACCCAAAACTCAGTCTTTTCAAGCCTAGAACTAGACCGAGGCCCCACAGACAGTGTCGGGAACTGTTTCTTTTCTGGGATAGTTGAGGGGTTAACTGCTTATTAGTGAGGCTGGGCCATTGATATCAGATGTCCTTCATTTCACTTCACACCTAAGATGTTTCAGGTGTAACACTTGATTCTGATTGCAAAAAAAGTAAGTAAAAAATACTACATGTAAGAATAAGAGAACCTACACAGCCAGATAAGCAAGAGCACTGACAGGGTTCTTTTAGAGTTACTAGAAGCATATTTATACCTCTACCAGAGTTAGAATCCACCACAGTGTTGGTTATTTTGTCACAGTTGAGCAGTGGGCACAGAATTTGGCTGTATTGATTTTTCAAATCCTTACAACTGTGAGGACAAAATGAACAACCTTGGGCTGTATTGATAATAGACACTTGGGAAAATTCTGAAATACAAGTACAAGCACAAGTCTCCGCATCACCAGGCCAGAGTGAGTCCGCCTAGTCAAAGTTGTAAATTGGGCAGAAACTACTACCTGGGAAACAATAATCTTTTGAACCTGTTCTAAACAGCAAAAATAATTAAAGCATAATAATAATAATTCCTTCAGCCTTCAAAAGATGATGACAAAGGGCATTTTTAGTAACACACACAGGCTAATCTCAGTAAAGGCACCTGTATGAATGGAAAGGGTTAATAAGATAATATAAGTCAATGTGATTATGAGCCTAGTACACATAATCTGGAGTTCTGTGGGTAATCTTAGCCATAAATGTTTGTGTTGGAGTTTGAAAGTAAACACAGACAGAAGCCACCTGGAAGGGCCGTTATGGTTGACTGCACGGTGAACAACAGCAGTGTAAAAAGAATGTCAACTACTAAGTACACCCTTACAGCTTTCATAGGAAACAGCAGCCAGGTGATGCTAACATGAAGCACTTGATTAACTGATCATTAGCACTTTTGTATGTGGGTGTGTGTTGACTCGACACAGTGCCATAATCTTCAAGTGAGTGGACATTAAAACAACAGCGACATCTCAGACTCTACAGGCCTCAGTTAGCATTTTAGATGTTAAAGTTCATGACTGCTTTTTTTAAATAAGACTGAGCAAATATGTCTCAGTTGGAAGGGTTGCCAAGAGAAAGCCTCTTCTCGCTAAAAATACGATTCGCAAAGTTGCATCTGAGCAAACCGCAAGGCTTCTGGAATAATCTTGTTTGGACAGACGAGACCAAAGTGGAGATATCTGGCCATAAAGCACAGAATCAGAATCAGAAAGACTTTATTTATCCCCAAGGGGCAATTAAGAGAGCACAGCAAAGCCTTTGGCGAAAACTAGGCTCGGCATATCAGCACAAACAGCTCGTAGCAACTGTCAAGCATGGTGGTGGAGGGTTGATGATTTGGGAGCTTTGCAGCCACTGTCCTTTATACCAAATAATTGTAGAGTCAAAGCTTGGTGAAAATGGGTCATAAAACAGAAATGCTGGGGTGAGACATTAAGAGAGCTATGCTTAAAAAAAATGCTCACAAACCTCAATAAACCAAAGCAACTTGGCCAAAATTCTTCCACAACAAAGTGAGAGGCTGATAAAACTTACTTCAACTTGTTGTAGCGAAAGGTGGTTCTACAACATATTGCATCATAGGGTATATTTAGTTTTGCATAGAGTCCTGTGAAAAACATTCTTTTTCACATGACTGTACATCCTCCTTTTTCCAGATCTCTCCAAAGGAAGTGCAAACTATGCAAAACCCACAAATAAACATGTAATATATAATAAACACTTTCCTTTTACATCTCTGGAAACTTGCAAGACAGAGTGGCAAGAAGTAACAGACTCTTGAACCCAGCGTTATAGCTGAGCGTGTTCAGGTGTAGATCTTGCGCCATGCTGCGATGTAGATTACACTGCCATATTGCACGACTCCTGCATGAACTGTGCGCACACAGGAATAAATAACTTGCAGTTGATACGGTCTTAGAAAGACATGTAGTATCCTCAGACCTTCATGCCATAGATGTGTCGCATGTATTTGACTGCTTTATCGTACAGCTGGTGTTTCTTAGAGTGTAATGGTGCCTTGGCCTGAGAGGTACAGCAATCATAAGGGAAACGTTTCTGCTCAGGTATCAGTGATGTTTAGGTGTTCTTTAAATGGTGAATTGATTGAAGAGGTAATGCACACGGCCTTACGCTGTTAAACATCAAAGAAAGGTTAAGGTACCCTTTTGTAGTCTGTGCAGAATATTAATTTTTTTTCAGAAGATAACTGTTTTGTCTGACCTTTCAAGGAAAAAGAGAAAGCTTGACTGCAACCGCTTGACATTTTGGCAATCTTTGGCTAGCATTGATAAGAGGAGGGGGGGAAAAAAGCCATTTTACTATAAGGTACTGCAGACGGACTGGATGTCTAGTGAGCACATCTATAATCATTTCATACTCTTCTATGTTTCGTTATTGACTGTTTTTCTGTCATTTAGAAGTCTGTTTCTCACTGCGCTTCGCTTTAGAGTCCAATAATCATTTAACACACCCTTTAGCTGCAAGTATGAGAAAGAAAGTCAGCTGGATTATAGCTTACATCACTGAAGCATTGTAAATACTAATCTCTTTAACTTCCAGATAAACCAGAAGTAAAGATCGTGGTGACATATCCTGAAGGTTTAACCAGAGAGGGTGACAATCTGGATTTGACATGTATCGCTGAAGGAAAGCCACAGTGAGTATGGATGCATTTCAGTGCTTGAGACTTCTGTTTCATTTTCTATTTTCCACTGTATATTATTTTCCCCGCCAGTCCAAATACCCTCTTAACCTTTATATTTCAGTGTACCATTTAAATGTTACCAGTTGTTAGCATGCTGTATAAACTACATCATTAGACAGGGCCTGCCAATGGCCCTTCTCAGATTCTCAGATTTGACCTTTATTTCAGATTTCTACGATGGATATACAGAGGCTGAGTGATGTGTGTGGTATTTGTGCTCTCCAGTCCCCATCAGATTAACTGGCTGAGAGTAGATGAGGATGTGCCGCCTCATGCTGTGGTCACCGGCTCTGATCTCTACATCGAGAACCTCAACAAGTCCTACAATGGCACCTACCGCTGTGTGGCGTCCAATGCTGTAGGAGAGGCTTATGTCGACTACATCCTCTATGTACATGGTAGATGTTATACTTTATTCCTTTTTACACTATTATTTTAAATACCTCCATCGATTCTCATCATTCCTATGAAAAGCTTATAGACTTAAAGACCTTCGGCAGCTTTGGTGGTTATGATTTTGTGTTACAGTGATGGCACACTGTGTACATACAAGCAGCCACTTTTCAAGCATAGATGTACGTTAGCCGTTATTTAGAGAAATAGGAAGTTTAAAAGGTGGCGGCAGCTGACAAATCCACAGGGCTTTGAATTCATGTTGAAGATTTTAGCTTTAGCTGTATCATCAATGTATGATGACTCTGAAGTATGTGGAGTACAAAGGGATGGATAAAGTGGCTGTTGGCATTACACTGGGATGTCAAAAACCCAAATAGAGAGATGCGTTATGGTATATTATTATTTTTGAAGCAGCAGCAAATAAATCAGACCCAGTAGAAACCCAGAAGCAGCTATATGTTATATCACATTATACTTACCTCCCCTGAATGTGTGGCCCAAATGTAACTATGCAAATGTGGGGTTTTTTGTGTTTTGTAGTTCTTCCTCCGTTCTGTGGAATTGCTTATCATTCATTGTCTGGTTTTGCTCACTGATAAAGGACACAGACACTTTTAAGAAGGTACTTGACTAATTTAGCATTGCATTCCTAGAATGTCTGAGTTGTTATCGTTGAGCAATTAGCAAAGATAAAGAAAAGTTTCTGAGTAGGTCACTTCTTTTAGCCTTGATGTCAATGCCTGTTGACGCCTAGTCTACTAAACACTTATTGATTCATTTCCATTTTTAATTTAATGCAGTTTTTTGTATCTCCTTGTAAGGTTATCGCTTTTTTAAAGTCTGCACCGTGTCTGGAAATAGACGCCACCTTGCTTTGTGCAGAAATATGCTATCAGACTGTGATGCATTTAGAAATGTTATCAGAAATATGCACCTTCCGTTACCACCAGTGGAGACAAGGATTATACAGACATGCATCGTCACACTCATGCACAAACAGTACCATATTCCTAAGAGCACTGCGTAACACTATGCACTATATTGGCTATTACTTCATTTTCTGTGATCAAGATCGGCCGTGGTGCTGTTGACTTACGTCGAAGTGGTTGGAATTTCAATGTGTTCTCCAGCCATCCAGTAAAGGGCAATTGAGGGACCATCTCTCCCAGGACTTGACTTTAAATTTCACAGACAGTTTGCTCCTCTTGGTTAACCTCTCTTCACTGAGGCCTCATTTTCTTCTTAGCTTAACATGCCTGTCAGCCTTTTCACACTAATTGGAGTTTTTGTGTTTTTCTTGTTTTCTTTTAAACACAGTACAATCCTCAACAAAACAACCAAATGGAACACAAAACAAAATCTAAACATAGGGATTTAATGACTAACTCGACTACTTTTGCCGTTGCCAGTAAATTTTACTTGGATGCAATTGCATATAATTCTGAAAGCATTTTTTTTCTCCATACAACTGTTTAAAGGCATCAGGCACTTGCACTTGAATCCCCGAGGGGGGAACAGCAGGAGGTAGCTGTTTGAAGTTGCACAAAGCACCACGGACTTCATCATTTAGAAATCTCGTAACTTGATGTCAGTGAAGTACACACTACTTGGACCTTAATTTCCTATTTTTGGTGGCTGGCAGGGGTGATGTGGATAAGGGGAAAATAAATTTTCAGCAGGTGCAGCCATTGTTGGTGGGTTTAGCTTTCTCTCCTTGGAGTGCTTGCTCCCTGCTGTTTAGAGAAGCATTTTGTATTTCACTCCCAAGTTTCAATTTGTTCCTGCCTGTGTGCCAACAGCATTGTCTGCCAGTGACCATACACAAGACCAGGAATGAGAATCTGTTGTTTAGGCTCTCAGGAAATATAAACAAAAATACATGTTTGCGTTACCTCAAATAGATTTTCTTTCTTTTTACCTGAGACTCATAACCTATTGCCGGTTGCTTGTAAGTCTTTGCTTTAAACAAATGTCAGGGGCTGGAATCAAAATGATTCTTGATGTTCAGATGAGATTGTGGTTTGCTTGTCCCTTTAAACCTGGAGGCTGTTTTCTCTTTCATCCTGTGCAGGGGGGATGTTTCTTTGGGTGGAAAGAAACTTAAAATTTGCAGTTTCGGGCGTGTACTCACTGGCTGGATTTTGTAACACCGAATCTAGTCTGGATGCCAGTCATGGTCAATTATACAGCTTAAACTGTTAAAGTGAAGGAAAAGGCACTAAGTCCATGAGTTACCCTTTAAGCTGTATAAAAAATAAATTTAAAGCTGTATGTTTATCATTATTTTACTGTAATTCCTTGTATGTATATGCTTTATATCCAATCTGTGTGGCAGTAAACATTTTGTTGTGGTCATAGCACTTCTATTCCTTTCACCGATACTGGTATGAGGAGTCACGCTGCATATAGAATAATATCAACTATGTGTTTTTAAAGTGAACCAATCGTCTCTCTCTCCGAATTAAAAACCCAGAAAGAAACAGGACAGCTTGATTTTAAAACCATCCAAACCATGCTGGGTTGATGCAGTTTGTTAAATTTGGCCTCCAAAATCAACACTCACATTTAAGCCTAACATGCGCAAAGCTGCAGAGTCGAATGAGAAAGGCTCTGTTGTTCAAAATTGGCTTTTTGTGGATTTTGTGCAAGAGCTGATTGCAGGTTTCCTGCTGGTGATATTGTTTTGATTATTACTCAGTCTGCTTGCTTAGGTCATGTTGACAGCCATGAACTGTGTGTCAAAAACCAGCAATGTAACAGGTCTTTTTTTTTTTTTTTTGTCTAGCTGATGAGCAGATGTTTATGGCAGTTGCTGAAAGATGTGCATTTGTGAAAGTAAATGTGTTTGTAATGGCCTTCACGTCAACACCATTTCACCAATTGTAGGGCAAGCATTGAAAAGGATTTTAATGGAGGGACAAGGTCTTGTGCAGAGGATGCAAAAAGCTGTCAGACTCTAGAGGAATTAAGGAAGAATAAACAGCTACTGTTGGAGCAGGGATGATGGTTTTCTGGGGCTTTGTAAGAGTAACCTGAGACTGAATTTCTACACCTGGAAGCATTACAGAGTTGTGAAATGACTCCCCCCTGATTGCTGAAACTGCATAGGTGCTATTGATGGTTTGAATTTTCTGAAGAATAACCATGTGGGGTGTTAGGAATGTCTTCTAAACTGGGCTTCAAACACAGCAGGATGTCGCTAATCCAAATCTCTGAGGCACAAAGCACTCAGAAAAGCGCTGGTATTCCATTTTATCATTGCTGGAATATTTTCAGTCACATAAAAATGTCTCCCTGCACGCAGTTAATGGAACATACACAGAATTCCTCATCACTGTATGTCTGACATTCAGCAGTTCCATAGGTTGCTCGAGGACTAATGTGTTTATTTCACCAGCTGACACGCGTGACTTTGTCACCATGACGTAGATTTCCTGTAACTCCCATAACTCTGCCGCCCCATGGTTTGTGCTCTGCCAGGCAGATGATGGCATCTGCTTGTTCCCAATGGGCCTATAATGATCACTTCCAAACAAAAGGACAGCATATGCCAGCAAATAGCTCACTCAAGGCAGCCTTATTCAAGCTACCACGGCTAAATTTCTAATTGCTGTGTAAAGATTCCTCGGAATCAAAGATTTATTGTACTCTCTCGGATCAAATCCTCTCCGATTTTGAACAAGTGGCATAAGCATTTTTTGACTCCCCATCACAGATCTTGAAAGTAATATAATATTCTAATAGTTCAGAAGTTTCGACTGAATCGCCTGCGGGCATTTAGGAACTCATGCATGATGCGTGTCTACTGCTGTTAAATTCATGTATCATTTGATTCATTCTGCACCCATAACACTTATGTGAATGACTGAAAGCCACGGGAAGCGAATGTTCTCCGGTCCCGAATAAAAGCTACAGTGTCTGCGTTGTCAGTGTTTGTGCCTTTGGCCATGACTCCTTCAATTAGTAACTTCCTATCCACATATTTTACCAATTTCCATTAAACACCATTTCTCTGGTGTGCAAATGTTGGACGCTCCATGACTTTAGCTCTCCGTAATGAGACACAGGAGATTGGTAAAAGGTGCTCAAACTGCATATAATTATATCTGCGACTCCCACTCCTGTTTTCTGGAGGATTTAATGCCAGAAAAAAATCATGTTGTGGTCCACGTGAGAGTTTATTGTCCCAGACTAATCATGCTTGCAACAGTAGCTTAATTAATGTGTGTCTCTGCAACATGCATTGCTCTTTGCGTGATAACCTTGTGCCATTTTTTTCCGTAGCTTTCCAGCAGCAATGCACAACAGCAATTTCAACTGTCCACCAGTGCACCCCTCTTATCTGGCCAGCTAGTATTAGGCTCATATTTTTCTGTTGTAAAATGCAATTTTCCCTCTCTTATCTGCCAGTTTTGCTTTGTTTTGCTATTTGCGAGCTCCTGCTAAAGCCATCACACGCCTGTCGCAAAAAAAAGTATTTTATTTAACTAAGGGCATGCAACCAATAGTTTTATTTTAATGAGCTGTTTTGTACTTGATAAATATTTGCTTGTAGAATTATTGATAGAGCTGGGCCTGAATTGTCTATCAGTTTCAGCCTGTTGCCACCCTCTACCAGCACTGGTCCTTCGGGCTCTTCCTATTTCAAAAAGACTAATGACCTTTCACTGCGTGACAGCCGGGACAGGTGTGAGGCCGATGTAAATTCACGTCAAATCAAGCCCCATTGTAGTGCTCGTATTGTATGTGGCCAGTTGAAAGGCTGAAAAAGAGGCTTGTCATGCTGTTCTCCACAAGGGTGTGCCTTCAACAGGCTGTGAATTGTGCCCTCTGGTGTGTGTTGTTAGGGAGAGCTGGTCAGAGAGAGGCCTTTCTCTCATAGAGGTGACCTGATGCTATAACTCACACATGCTGCCCGTTGGCAGGAAAACAACCCTCACTTTGCCACCATGGTTAAGCCCGCACTTGACTTCCTGACCCAAAAAATCCTCTACAGACAAAAAAAATAAAAAATAAATCAAAGCTTCACAAGCACTGGGAATTTAGGGTTTATCAGGGTTTCGACATAACATGACGGGGCTCGTGGGTCTCCTTGTTCTTATGAAAGGCTGTCGGGAAACTGTGTCCTTGTGAATCACACTGATTTTATGAAACATGCAACACAGTGTGGAATGAGTTTCAACACAACAGCTTGCCGATTTTTTTTCGTCGCAATAAGAAAAAAAAGAGAAATCGTTAGATAAATTGATGCAACCTCTTTTACAGGCTTTTTTTCTCTGTGTGTGTTTTTATAGAATACCTCTGCAAAACTTTATATAAAGGGCACTTTTAACTAAGAGAAGTAAGCAGAGAAAACAAGAAACAAGTAAAATACATTCCACGCCGTCATGTTGGCAGGCAGGTGTAAGCAGGCATAGATAAACAATTTCTCCTACATTGTTTCACTTTATGGTTAAATTCTCTCATATCAAATTCTTCACTGATACAAATGCTCCCTGAAAATATGGTCTCTCAAAAATACACTCATATTTCAGCCCTCATAATGCTGAGCCCAGAGTCATTCAGCCTGGAAATTGCCCATGGAGAATTCTTGTTCGTCTGGATATTATATGTGCCACATCCTATCCCGGCCTTTGTGAAGACCCTCATCCCTGAATGGCCAATTTCCCTCTTCCAGACACTGACATTTCAGCTATCACACTGCCTTCGGTCACAGGGAAAGAAATCTAGCCCACCCCCCTTTTCAAATACTGTCAGAGCCGAATCTCTTCCTGATACCCGATGCTACACCCTACCACCATCAGCACCACCTCTGCCATACACTCCATCCCCGGCGGCAACATTATGCTGTCCTTGATGTTTTATCATTAGTTTGGGAGTGTGTGGTCCCCCACTGCTGTCTTTTGATGGAGTGCAGACAGTAAAGGCATGGAGACAGCCAGCCAATTTCCCCTGCTGTGACTCTCCCACAGCAAGGGGTCGTGCTATCTTCCCTCTGCACCAGAGCCTGGCATATATTCCCCTGATGAGGAAGCTTTCAGCCCTCCTTAGTACTATTGCATACCTGAATTGCCCTCCATTCTGTCTTTTTGATTATTTTGTTTGGGGGTTAGTGACAGGCCTAATCAGTACAGTGTGGGGCAGGGGATGCAACTCAGGGCTCTGCTGTGCTGCAGCGGGAGACCACCAAAGTGCTTTAATTTGCAGCCTGACTCAATTATTGAGACTGTGGAAAATAGTAATACCTTTGCATGATTGCCAGGCATTATTATTCATACTTAATTAGAATTTTTTTTTTTTTTTTTACAAATAAAGAAATATAATAGCTTGTCATTATGAAATATAATACAACAACCCCTGTATAGTGAAATGCTAATGCCTTTTTTATTGTCTTTTTAGCCATGATAGTGACATGACTGTTTGGGCTCAGCGACTACTTAATGGGGTTTTGGTATTCACCTATTCATGATCCCCAGATGATGTGTGCTAAATACTTTCATTTCTTGGCTTACCTGTAGAAACACTATGAGGTTGTTTTTAGTGAAATGAACGATCATTCTTAACTTGTGAAATGTCTGAAAAAGGACAATGTTTTTAAATACGGTCACTTTATTAGGTACACATTACCAAGTTGGACTCCATTTGTCGTCAGATCTGCTTTAATTCTTCATGACCAGGTTCAACGAGGTGTTGGGAACATTCCTCAGAGATTTTGGTCCATGTAGACACGATGGCGTCACACTTTCGCTGCAGATTTCTGGCCTGCCGCATCCTAAAGGTGCTCCATCAGACTGAGATCTGAAGACTGTGGGGGCAATATGAGTAACGTGAATTATTTGTTGTGTTCAAGAATCCACTTTGAGATGATTTGAGCTCTGTGGCATGTTGCATTATGCTGCTTGAAGCAGCCATAAGAAGATCGGCATAGCCTCAGGTAGGCTGTGGCATTAAATGAGCGGCCCAAAGTGTGCCAAGAAGATACCCCGCTACAATATTACACCACCACCAGCAGCAGCCTGAACTGTTGCTAGAAGGTAGGATGGATTCATGCTTTTGTGTTGTTTATGCCAGATTCTGACCCTACCATCTGCAGGTGGTACAGCAGATATCAAAACTCATCAGACCAGGCAATGTTTTCCAATCTTCTGCTGTCTAGTTTTGATGAGTTTGCCTGAATCTTCGGCTGTCTTTCCTGTTCTTGGCTTAAACGAGTGGCACCCAGTGTGATTTTCTGCTGCTGTAGCCCATCTGCTTCGGGGTTGAGTATTCTGGGATGTTCTTCTGCATATCTTTGTTGTAACAAGGAGTTATTTGAATTACTGTTAGTAGCTTAAAGCCGTGTGACCAGTCTTCTTTGACTTCTGGCATTGACGTCAACAGAACTGCCACTCACTGGTTATTTTCTCTTTTTTGGGCTATTGTCTCTTTACACTAGAGATCCCAGTAGATTAGCATTTTATGAAATACTCAGTCTGGCACCAGCAACCAAAGTCACTTAAGTCATCTTTCTTCCCCTTTTTGATGTTCAGTTTGAACTTGAGCAGGTCACCTTCGCCATATACACATGCCTAAATACATTGAGGTACTGCCATGGGATTGGCTTGGACCATTTTAAGTTTGTCTGGTTTGAAGTTTGAAAATTTACTCTTACTTACTCTTTTGCTTGTTTCATTGGTTCTGCTCAGTTAAGTTTAGGCACAAAAACTTTAGCACTTGTTTAGGAAAAGATAAAGGTTAAAATACATGTTTTCATAAAACTGTTACAAGGCTCAGTTTTCTGGGTTTCCAGGGTGCTGTAGGTGACGACGCCTGTGGACATTTTACAAGCAGTTTTTCCACGTGGCAGTTGAAGGCTTATTTTTAAAAGCCAAGTGTATGGTTGTGTATTACGATGGTCATCCCCAGCAAGAAAACGCAATGTCGATTCACCAGAGGATGACTCTGGATGGTTTGCCATTTAAATTTAGTTCAGACACTGCACCTCACCACCACCCT